>NC_133534.1:208436961-208746961 GCF_048544455.1 Silene latifolia | reverse complement strand
TCACATTTAAACTTGATTAAGTAGACATACCCATATCTACTTAAGTCATCGGTAAAAGTGACGGAGTAATCATAATTTCCTCTAGCGGTGATAGTCATTGGTCCACATACATCGGTGTGTATTAGACCCAATAAATCACTTGCTCGTGGTCATTTACTACTAAAAGGATTACGAGTCATTTTTCCTAGAAGACATGATTCGCATATACCAAATGATTGAAAATCAAATGATTTAACTACACCAGTCGACACTAGTCTTTTAATGCGCTTTTCATTTATGTGACCTAATCGATAATGCCAAATGTATGAATCATTTGGGTCACTTGATTTGAGTCTTTTTGATTGCTTGTTATAGATATCTTTGCTTGAGCTAGAAGTTTCAAGAACATAAATTCCATTAATTGAAGTGGCTTGGCCTATGGCCAAGTCATTCCTAGAAATTTCACAACTATTGTTCTTAATAGCAAAAGAAAAACCTTCCATGTCTAACATGGCAACGGAAATGATGTTCTTGGATAAAGAAGGTACAAAATAACAATTATGTAAGTACAACTCAAAGCCATTAGCTAAAACAAGTACATAAGTCCCTCTTGAAGTGGCGGCTACCCTAGCTCCATTTCCAAGTCGGAGATCTACATCACCCTTGTTTAGCTTTTCCACGTCTCTAAGCCCCATGTTGAGGTAGAAGTAAGATTTATATCGACAACAAAGATTTCGGAAGAAATATTACCATTGATAACTCCCAAAAACATAGGGAATGCCCTCACCCAATGGCCCATGCCATTACAATAAAGACAAATATTGTTGGTAGTCCCACTAGCCATTATACCCTTATGGTTCGATTTTGACCTTTTCCTTTTCTTCCTTCTTTCGTACACTCTCTTCTTGACGGAAAGCATTTTGCCAAAACTCCCACTAGCTTCATGATTTTTCCTTGCTTCCAAAGACAAGGATCCAATGGTATTAGTGAGGTTGTCTTCGCAAGACTTATTCGCTAAGTTGCTAGGCTCGATAGGAGGTGAGGAATTGGTAATAAAGTTAAGGGAAACCGATACATCCTATACTTGTATAAATTTGGTGAATTAACTCTTTAATTGATTCTACTATAGAATTCTCAGTCGATGTATTTCATAAATTCCATCTCTAGCCCCGGAACATAAGACTAATCTTTATATCCCGTTGAGTCCAACCAAATTTTGCGTGTAATAACGTCTTATTACCCCACTTACCCAATGAAAAATTAAAGTACCACGGGGAACCGAATCTACCCCAAATGTCAAAGGGATTCATGAGTCCTACTATTTGGTAAGGCTAATCTCAATTTTAAATATGTGAGAGGTCTTGTCGATTTATTATCTATCATCTTTAAGTGAACTAAGTCGATGAATACTCGATAATTAAACTTGACAATAGTCGATAAGACGATAAAATATGCATGTGAAGTTATGGCGATTTGGCAATGCATGCAAACATATAAAGCAAGCAAATAAAGAAAAATAAATTTCCTAGTATGGCCTTTCCTAAAATAGAAAATCTTATATTCTATTACATATTCGAAAACCAACTCCTTTGGTCCCTTGAATCATCATATGAAACGCCTCCCAAGGACAACCACCGTCTTGATCGGAACTCCTTTCCGAATGGCACCGTCTTTAGGAAACTCCGGGACTACAAATAATTAAATAATAAAATGTACATTGTACTTCCTATTATACATTTTGTAAAATAAAATAAAATAAAAAATCAAAGTGACACGGGATCACATTAAATTACAACCGAATCAAAATTCCCTTACATTACGGGTAATTTTCGATTAAAACTAAGGCCATACTAAGATAAAATTACATAATTCAAAATTATATAAATAAAATTTGAAATTCATCAATGAAATATGCAGCAATGTAATATGTATCTAACATGCCAAATTATAGTCAAATTGCCCTATTTAAACTTATATCGTAAATATAAACCGGTTTTATGGTTATTCGCGATTTTTAACTTATTAAAATCACAAAATAATACTAAAATCGAATTTTAGTCCAAGTTATTTATCCTAACCTTATAGGACTCAAAAATTAGTCATTACTCAATTTTTGACAATAGTTCAACTTGATTTATCATTCATGTTCATTATAGACCTTAAAATCATAACTTATTATGAAATAAATCCAAATTAAATTACAATAATTTTAAAATTTGAATTTTAAATTTTTGAACATTCTGGAAAATCAAGGTTAAAATTTTCGAATTTATTTCGAGAAAAATATAGTTGCTATTAATCGGTTTTATCAAATAAAACATCTAAAGCATATGAAAATTAATCTAATAAATGTTCCAACTTTATATCTGATATGTGGGATAATAATTCAACCTAAAATAACTTTCTCATGCAATGTAATTCATTTTAGCTATTTTTGCTAAAATAGTCACTATTTATGTCATTTCTACACCTAAAAATTCATAAATGATGCAAAATGAATCAAGTTCATCAAAAATTTTACACACAGTGAGTAAAATGTGCATGTGACAACATATTAAAATTTTATGGCTTGTTTCGAAGTTTATCTAATTTTAACCTTTTTACCTCGATTTATTTCATTTTTATCTCATAAAAATTATAAATCATGCAAAATAAATCGAATTTATACGAAATTTTACATACAATAAGTTAAATATGCAGGTCAGGTCATATAAAAATTTCAAGGTAAAAAACAAAGTTTAACTATTTTTAGCATTTTAAATATCATTTTATATATTAAAATGTAATAAAATCACTAAAAATCATAAAATGAGCTAAACATTACCATAAATCATCAAAATGACATAAATGTAATTTAGGACCAGAATATATGACATGCGAAAAATTTCGTGACTTTATAACATAATTTACAAAATTTCTAGTTTTATATGTTATACTTTTAACTCGGAAAAACTATAAACCGATTATGCATGCAACAATCATAGCTCATGATACCATTTGAAAGGATTCTATAACCCTCAAATTAAACTCTTTTAATTATAAATCTAAATGGATGTTGATCTTATGCATGCATAACAAAATGTAAATAGAAAAGTGAGAATGAAGTTCCTTACATTGATGAAATCGGAATATAGGGCACAAGTAAGAACACCTTTCATAACTTGTTCTTGAGCTCAAAATAAATGGATGATCCCCTTTGTCTCAAAAGTATGAGAACCTCGTACCAATTGCACGAAGACTACCCCTTAAAACTACTAATTAATTGACTAGATTCTTTTAGTAGTTAACCTCAAATATAATCTAATATTATCTTGTATTACTACTTCTAGTAATTTATAAATTAGATTTTAGAACAATTATTTCTCAATCTTTATTTTTAGAGAAAAATGTGAAGAGTAAGAAGTAAGAAAATGTAAGAATGAATAATCAAAAAATAAGAACAATTCTTATTATGGTGGAGGGGAAAAACTGGTGACATGGAGGGGTGAGAAGAGCCAATGCATGCTCTTTTCCTTTTTGAATTTGTTCTTATCAAAGAATATTAGGGTGTAGATTAGGTTAGAAGGTTAATCATTGTGTTTTCCACTACACAAAACAACTCAACCAAATCACCCCATTACCTTACAAAAATCAGTTGCCCCTTGTAATATGGAGTCCATTTTATTTTTTTTAATTTGTCATTTTGTCATATAATGTGTGACATGTGACATGTAACATGTTGTTAATATTAATGTATATTTAACAATTAAATATCATTACATATATTAATTCAATTATATACAACAATTGACTAGTAATTCACAATCACAAAGAAATAAAATGGTTCACGTTAATATAATCTACAACATATTGCAATTATAATTAACCGTTTATTCTTAATTTAATTGTTTCATAAACATGATTTTAGTAATGTAACATCTTAATTACTAAAACGAATCTCATTTAATCGAATTACAATAAGATTCATATTCTTACTCTCATACGAGAATTGTTCCATTTTAAGGAATTAATCTGTATCAATATACAATTAATTAATTTTATCTATTAAGGGAATCGTCCTTTAGGTGTGACCTTAAGGGATCAACTGATCACCACCGTATAAACGACAGTAATGAAACTCTAGTCAACCTATCATTACCGATTAATGTTGACTAGTTGACTTATAAAATGAATCATCCCTTTACGTATTCTTATTATGAGTTTCAATAATGTGATCGCACTATTTGTTGAGGACACATTCTCCAACATGAATATCATCCATACCTTTTCAAGGAATAAACATGTATCATTAATACACATGCAAGTTTAACTAGCCATGCCAGATCACTAAAATTATTACGTTTTGAATATCATTCTATTAGGTTACCGTACCTAACATATAATACAGAACATTCAGATAACAACTTTATAACAATGAATCCATACCACTTCTCGTGAGGCCAGAACCTCACACAAACATTTATACACATCATAGACCCATAATCACTTCCAACTAGTCAATCCTGATCACGTAAGTTACCACTTGATAAAGGTTACCTCTCGCCCGTGCTTAAATTGTATGCCCCTCATGACACATTCTCCCATTCGCATAACCATCACCTCTTGCCAAATATAACCATACCGCTAATACTCAACTACTAGCAACCGTCTTCTATAACCACATCTTATACTCCCTCACAACCATACATATCAATCCGGTCTCCACAAAATCAACTTCTTTAGAATGGCTATCTTTCCTGCTTATCATCACCCTTAACCACAAGTGACAACACCTTAACACTACCACCGTTCGTATATCAAACTGATGCGAAAATGCGGAAGCGGAATAACGGAAAAATAAAACAAAAGGATATTTGCCTTGAACTCATGTGTCGAATTCAAGTCAATGGGATATTTACTCGGTGCTAGACCTATAACACGAGTAATGGGTGAGAATACTCAAGACCTATTGAATATTACTCAAGCTAAAGCTTGATCGCGTCAAACTCTAACGATTTTTGGATCGAACGCATCGATCATAAATTACAAACTTGTAAAACATTAGGGTTTTCTTTTTTTATTCAAAATCTTGTGTGTTTCTACAAGAGATTAGGATGGCTATATATAGCCTTACAAAATAGTAAAGGGAAAGCTAAAAGACTAGCTATTAAGAATAATTAATATGACACATAATGATAGCCATAATGAACCAATTAAGATAGCTAATAAAGTTAATTTAATTGCCCAATTAGGCCCCTATTTATTCCTAAATTAATCACGTTGTTGAACCATGTTGACCGATTAAACGAGCGTGATCATCACATGAATCAGTCCAACGAATTCAACGAAAGCTCGAGATACATTTAATCATCCCGAGATTCAACATCCCCAAATAATTAATCATCGGGAATGCATTAAACTGATCTCCGACTTTCAATGAATTCGTCCCTCCATCGACTCGTATCCATACTTGTATCATCCGCCCTTTCTTCAAAAAGAATCGTTCCGATTCTTGAACCTATGTTATGGGTTATCAAAAGCCGATCAACCCTCGAACTGCCTTGCTCGAGTTTAACCTTTGAATTCCAATCGCAATCGGAAATTCAACCAACAGCTTGACTTTGACATGCCGTAAGACAGTTTGGGACCAAATTTTTTTTTTTTTCGGATGAACAGTACCACGCCCGTGAACAGTAGTTTTTTTTGTTTTGTTTTGTTGTTGTTGTCCCGCTTGGAATAAAAGTCACTAGAAGCTCGCCCCCGAAATACAAAACCGATTAACCCTCAAACTTCCTGCTTGAGTTTAACCCTTGAACTCCAATCGCAATCGAAAATTCAACTAACAACTTGGCTTTGATACGCCTAGGACCGTCTAGATTTAGGGAAATCAAGAGCCAAAGCTCTGATACCATATGATGCGAATTAGCGGAAGCGGATTAATAGAAAAATAAAATAAAAGGATATTTGCCTTGAATTCTTATGTCGAATTCAAGTGAATGGGATATTTGCTATTGTTTGATCTATAACAATAACAATGGGGACCAAACTCAAGACCTATTGAGAATGATCGTGAATTTACTCAAAACGCGTTGAATAAAAACAAAGGATTTGCCGCAGCCATTTTCAACTGAAATCAAGTTTTTCTAAATTTCTCGTTCATCCCTACATATCACTGTTTCTTTCCCATCTTCGGTTAAAATCCCAAATGGCGAACATCAAACTCATAAACAAAATTTACCTGAACATTCATCCCAATTCTGTCTTTAATTGTATCGCCACATAACTCACCACCAAAATCTCATATCGTGCAAATAATCTACCAACTTTTACTCCCCTTACTTCCTCAAATCTCATGGTTAACATGTTGTCCTGAAACTCCTATATAACCATTAACTCGCACCCTCTCATGATGCTATCACACATTTCCATGATTCCTTACTTTCGGGTTCCTTAACTCTGATCGACATTTTCTCAGCTTACTTTCATCCTTCTCTTCCCTTTACTCTCAACAATACCAATTATTAGTTCATCTCCTTACTCCTTGTTCCTAACTCTCTGGTAATCCGGTTACCTTTTCGTTATCCCAAAACTCAAATTCCATTACTTCATATCGGCCCCTTCTCACTCTTTCTTACCATGGGTCCTCTCTCATCATTATACTCACTCACACCTACCACTAATAAATCCTCAAAATCATTGTTTACTGAGCAACTCACACCTCCCTTTTTTTTTCAGAAACCAAAACTCATCTCATACCGTTAATTGCCCAAGGAAGTCACACACTAGTTTCACTTCTCAATAAACCAAATTCCCAAACTGAATCTCCATCTACAAATCCACATCGCGACATGTCTCCATCTAAGTTCACTGTATAGCACTCTCCTCCATCCCTCTACAATGACCTTTCATTACATATATTCTTAACCAACACAATCTAACCATCTCCCTCCATAATTCCTTACACATCTCAAGTTGCTACTATCCACATCCTTCCTTTCAATTTTTTCATTCTCACGTTCCGTAGACTTACATCACCCCCTCACCCATATTCACTTACATTTACATTACTCAACACACCATCATATCACTCACCACATCTGACAAAACATGCTTCATGCCTTAATAAGCTTATTAACCTCCCTTTTCTTTTCCCACTATCCATCACAACCACATATAACTCATGTCCTCCCCACCAAACTCATACCCATCATAAGGTGCTTCTCTTACATCATAAGATTGGGTAACTTACGCATCAAGACCAACACATATGTAAAACAATTCATAAAGAAGCAAAGTAACACCTTTGAATTAAACATAACATGCGACGAAGTCCAAAGATAAGTATATGACCCAAAACAAGGGTCACTAGATCGAGTGCAGCCTACTCGATCGAGTAGGTGAAGGTCATAAGCTCGTACAATAAATCACCAGGGCTACTCGATCGAGTAACAAGAGGTGCACTCGATCGAGTAAGGGCCACTCGATCGAGTACCGTACGCAGTTCTCAACACTATCCAATTTTCATAAAACGATCATATCTCACTCGTTTCTTGGTCATTTTTGGCGTGTGACTTATCGTTAGCATCGTAACAGAACAAGCTATCACCAATTAGTATCACATCAAAATCATATATACATCTCAAGTTATAACAATTCAAAGACAACTCCTCTATAATTGAACAACATAATTATTTGATTTTCCTTTTCAAACAACTTAAACATCAACAAAGTAGACAAAAACAACTCAATACTCATAAAACCAGTATTCCTAATCACATGCTACTATCTTCAAAAGCCAAGCAACAACATCCATCATGCACATATATTATTTAACTTGTCAATCATGTATTACCCACATGCTTTTATTCTATAACTTTACGTATAACAATAACATAATATACGATATAAAATCCCCTATTCACATGTTACTAACATGGCAAAAGTAGAAAATCCACTTCTACAGCAGGAGCTGTTAACTAAGCTAACACTCTTTTAGAGAGTGATCAGGCACAAGCAAAGCTCACCCTTGCCTAACCAGGGATGCCAATCACAAATCAAGCCAGCAACAACACTCAGGCAACCTCAACTGCCAGTCCAGTCTCATCAGGACCCACGAGCAGCAGCCAAGCTAGCCACCAGCAGCCACCTTGGCCAGCTGAATCCTTGTTCAACTAATCACAAGTTAATCCTAAGGAGCCGGGTCAATTCCTAAAACAATGCACAAAAATTCAGACTGAAAAAGCTAACTCCAGGGGGGGTAAATCAGATAAAGCAAGTTGTCATTTTTTGCCAAACAAGGGAAAACTCTCAACAAAGGAGATCTTGGCCAGTTTCAGCATTCATTACATAGAGCCTTGAGCCACAGAAGATGCCTAAACCAAAGCCATTTGACCTCCAACAACCAGCCAAGGAAATACAACACCGAAGGACATCATGTCACTATCAACCTGCAGCTCTTTTGTTCCTATTCAGTTTGCCTTAATTTATTTTGTATCCGTTGTAAAATAATTCCACTACTCTTGTTTGCTTTCTAAGTTTAATCCTGGCCCTTAGATGGAGATATATAGGGCTTTACATGTACTAAAACTTCACATGAAGGCCTATATAAGGGCCATTCCTCAGTCTGTTTTACTCAGACTTTAATTAATGAAAAACCTTGAGATTTCTCTCAAAATTTGAAAATCTTATTAACTTTGCTGAGTCTTAGTTGTAAGTCAGACTTAATAACTTCTTGTACTTGCTTAGAAGGTGATTAAGGATCTGTGGTGTTACTTAGAACAGGTATGTGCTTGCTTGAACTGTTTTAAGTGCATTGTCTGATTGAGTTTGAATTGATTATGTGCTTGCTTGAACAATTTAGTCTTAATCTCCTTAAATTATTAAGTTTAATCTTTGTGCTTACTTGATAGTAAATTTGATAATTATATCCCTTTTCAAATCAGAAAATATCATAAAAACAGTCACACTGAGGAAACTGTTTGAGAGTTCACCTAAATCAGAACGGTTTTCTATTTATTAAAAATACTCAGACTGTGTGTAAAATTCTGAGATTTGGCACAGTTTAAATTTACCATTTTAACTAAATTGTCACCGAGTTTCATAATTTTTCAAGTCCATTTGCTATTTTTACACAAACTCCTCAAGTTTATTACATTCCCTGAACATTGCTCTTTTCTGTTTCAGGGATTGCTCAATTTGTGTCCGTCCCTGCAGTTTACACTGCAAATTCTCGTAATCAGAGCTTAGGTTATAACACAATCCTATCTTGTGTTAGTCCTGAGTGAGAGAAAAGTGAGTTCATTTTCCCCAACTACATCAAAACTACAAAAAACAACCCAATTAGTGAAGAGAGGCTTGCTGATACTGAGACCAGAATAGAGGATCTAGCAGGAAATATGGATACTTTGCTCAATGTTGTCCATGTTGTCATGGAAAGATTTCCAAATCATGACCCAAGGAGGCAACCACCACCTTTTAGAGGAAGAGGAATGGGGAGAGGAATTGCAATGGGAGTAGGAAGGAGACAACCACATCATGATCCTCATGAGGAAGCCATCTCTAAATCAGATGACTCAAGAATGGAGGAAGGAATCTATGATGCCAGAGACAAAGATGTAAAGGTAGACATTCCTGATTTCCATGGTAGCTTAAGTCCTGAGGATTTATTAGACTGGCTTAGATCTGTTGAGAGAGTATTTGAGTTTAAAAATTATGATGAGAGAAAAGCTTTTAAAGTTGCTATTTTAAAACTCAAAGGCTATGCATCTCTTTGGTATGAGAGTATGAAACACCAAAGTTATAGAGATGGGAAGGAACTAGTCAGGTCTTCGCTTAAGTTGAAAATGAAATTAAAGGAAAAATTCGTAGCCAAACACTATACCCAGGATATTTTTATTAAACTAACTCAGTTAAGACAAGAGCAGTTATCTGTTGAGGCCTACCTAAGTAACTTTGAATAGCTAACCCTACAATATGAGGTTACTGAGAAACCTGAGCAAAAGATTGCTAGGTTTTTTGAGGGTTTAGATCCTAAGATAGCTAGTAGGGTAAGGATGCAGCAGGTTTGGTCATTTGATAAGGCAGTTAACCTGGCCATAAGAGTTGAGAAACTAGGGAAAGTAAAGCCTGTAACACCCAAATCTCCCACCAGACCAACATTTAAGCCTTATACTGGTGTTAAAATCACTAAGACACCTAAACCAACTATCCAACCCACAGCAGACAAAGGAAAAGCACCCATGTATCCTAAAACCAACCCACCTTTGTCCAGGGATAAGATCAAATGCTTTCAATGCCATGGCTTTGGCCATCTTAAGACGGTCTGTCCTTCTAATAGAGCTCTTACTGCTATGAAGATTGAAGAGTGGGAAAGGGAAGGTCTAGTTGAGTATTAGGAAGATGAGATATTGGTCCCAGGAGAAATGGAAGCTGAGGAGGAAATTGATTAGGGACAAGTTATGGCCCACCCTTACACAGGGCACAATTTGGTCCTATGGAGGGTTATGCACTCTCGACCAGCTCCTCTAGAAGCTGATCAGAGATCCATAATATTCAGAAGCAGGTGTACTGTACAAGGGAAGGTGTGTAATTTGATCATTGATGGAGGTAGCTATACCAATGTAGCTTCCACCATTATGGTCAGCAAGTTGAGTTTGCCTACCTAGGAGCACCCCAGCCCATACAAACTAAGATGGTTAAAGAAAGGATCCGAAGTAAGAGTTGACAAGTAGTGCATTGTTCCTTTTTCAATTGGGAAGATGTACAAAGATGAAGTGCTGTGTGATGTGGTCCCTATGGATGCTTGCCATCTACTGTTAGGAAGGCCATGGGAGTTTGACAGGAATACCACTCACCAGGGGAAGGAAAATATCTATAGCTTCAAACACAATGGCAAGAAAGTCACCTTGACTCTCTTGCCACCAAATCAAAGAGGATATGGAAGTCCTAGTATACTTGATGAAGTCAATGGAGTGTTATTTCTATCTGAGGCAACTATGATCAAAGAGTTAAAGCAAGAACAACCTATGTTGTTTTTTCTATTAAGGGAAATCAACACTGAGAAGAGTAATGATGTGCCTGCAGAGGTTCAACCTCTGATTCAGGAATACAAGGAGGTTTTCTGAGCTGAGTTGCCTAGTGGTTTGCCACCCATGAGAGGAATTGAGCATCACATAGATCTTATACCTGGTTTTGTGCTCCCTAACAGACCAGCTTACATATGTGATCCCACAACCACCAAGGAATTGCAGCATCAGATTGAAGAATTAATGATAAAGGGATTTGTGAGGAAATCATTGAGTCCATGTGCAGTGCCTGCTTTACTGGTACCTAAGAAAGATGGAACTTGGAGAATGTGTACTGTTAGTAGGGCCATAAACAATATTACAGTCAAGTACAGGTTCCCTATTCCAAGGTTAGATGACATGTTGGATGAGCTCAGTGGGGCTCAGATCTTTTCAAAGATAGATCTCAGGCAAGGATATCACCAGGTGAGGATAAGGGAAGGAGATGAATGGAAAACAGCTTTGAAAACCAAACATGGTCTGTATGAGTGGCTTGTCATGCCATTTGGTTTATCTAATACTCCAAGGACCTTCATGAGGCTAATGACTAAAGTTCTATGGCCTTGCCTTGGGACATTTACTGTACTATATTTTTATGATATACTCATCTACAGCAGCAGTCCATCAGAACATCTGTTACACTTGGAAGCAGTTTTAAAAATACTCAGGGAGTAGAAGCTATATGGAAAGCTCGAGAAATGTACCTTCATGGTCAATGAGGTAGCATTTCTAGATTACATTATATCAGGAAGAGGAATATCAGTTGATCAGGAGAAGATTAAGGCTATGCAAACATGGCCAGTCCCACAAACAATCACAGAAGTAAGGGGATTTCATGGTCTAGCATCTTTTTATAGGAGGTTCATTAAGAATTTCAGCTCAATTGTTGCACCAATCACTGAGTGCATGAGAAAGGAGATATCCAATGGACTGAAGCTGCTCAGCAGTCCTTTGAGAAAATCAAGAAGTTAATGTGTGAGACTCCGATTCTAAAGCTGCCTGATTTTGAACAATTGTTTAAGGTAGAGTCTGATACCAGTGGAGTTGGAATAAGAGTTGTCCTAATCCAAGGCCAGAGACCTGTGGCCTATTTCAGTGAGAAGTTAAATGGAGCCAAGCTGAAATATTCAAGTTATGACAAGGAGTTCTATGCAATCATAAGAGCTCTTATACATTGGAGTCACTACCTAAAACCTAATCCATTTGTGTTGCATTCTGATCATGAGGCCTTGAAATACATCAATGGCCAACACAAGCTGAGCCATCGGCATGCTAAGTGGGTAGAGTTCCTGCAAGCCTTCAACTTTTCAAGCAAATACAAGAAAGGGAAACAAAATGTGGTAGCTCATGCCCTTTCAAGGAGGCACTGATGCGAACCAAGCTAATGACTCGAAGTTGGTTGATGAGCTGGAGGAGCAGGTTGTGAACACTCACGGTGATAGTCTGATTGTGGCTCGTAATTTTCAGCCTTTGTGTTTCAATTATCCTTCCTTTGGGATTTTGCTAAGTATGGAACAAGGGAGCTGATGGTGAACACGCATTCCAAGGGAGGATGGTCCAATATTATGTTTTTATTAGCATTTTTCAGATTGTTATTACAATAAAATCTTAAGCTTAATTAGTAGTTGTCTAAGTTCATTGAACTTGTAGCTTTAAGTGTTGTAATTAAGTGAAGAGTGATTGCTCAACTCTTCACCTTGCTTGGCTGTTTGGGCGGCATCCTTGAGGCTATATAATGCCTTCAAGCTTATGAATAAAATCATCCAGAAATTTGCATTAACTTGTGTTTACAAAAATCGCTTTGAAACAAAACTAATTTTGATTGGAACGTGATTCTGATTAAAATTATCGAGTTGCTGATCAATAGGTCTTGGTCTCACTCACTTTGTTCAAGTAATAGGTCTTGCTTATTCAAACATTGTCCCCTTATACACAAAAATCAGAACTGGTCATACCTAGTACGTTCGGTTCACCAAAAACAGTCCGTTAATTTAAAAGCTTTCGTTTTCTAAATCGATCAGTTTCAGGTCTGCGTGTACCTAGTACGAACAGTCCTCAGCACTGTCCAATTCGTTCTTAATTCCGCTGCTCAATTCGTATCATTTGTGGTATCAGAGCTTCGGCTCTTGATCCTTATTTATCTATGGATTTTGATAATCCTAACATTTTGCAGCAACTCTGTGATGCCTTGAGAAACGTGCACGAAAGGGATGATAGGTGGAAACCAAGGCATTTTGAAAGGGTGGCAGAACCGTTCAAAGTTAACGAACTACCTGAGTTCATTGGAGGGGCTGATCCCGAGGCCTATTTGGTGTGGGAACGGAAGATAGATCGTATGTTTGATTTCAAAGAATTGGACGATGAGAAAAGGTGCAGGTATGCAATTCTGAAATTAAGCAAGGGAGCATCTCTATGGTTTGAAGGGTTGAAGGCCAAGAGGGTGCGCTCGGGAATAGGAAAGATTGATTCTTGGGAGTCTCTGAAACGTAAACTTCGTAAAAGGTATGTGCCAACGACCCATAGGTTAGCTACATGTCGTAAGATTGCTGATTAGAGACAAGGAAAACTAAGTGTTAGTGAGTATATTGATGAATTTAAAAACTTATGTTTAATGGGCGAATTGGAGGAAGTAGAAGAGCAGAAAATGTATAGCGTTTTGCTTGGATTGAATTATAACATTGCTAGTTTTTGTTGAGTTATACCCCTATTCTGATTTTGATACTCTTTGTGGTCTTTGTTTGAAATTGGAGTCACAAGGGAAGTCTAAATATGGGGGAGGGTCGAGTTCAGAATCGGGAAAGAATAAGTCATGGACCAAAACCAAAACAACCCCTAAACTCGACACACCTAGCAACTCATTTGTGAGTCCTAACAAAACCACGGCATCCCCAAACACTACCCCTAGGACCGCGACCAAGGAGACTAATCTGTCCAAAGTCCATTGTTTCAAATGTCAAGGGTTCGGTCATTATCTGTTAGTTATTTAGACCAAATTAATACTCATTTTATGATATTAAAATTACAAATTAATTAAAGTGGTCTAAATCTACATGCATGCAAATAAAAGTATAAAAGATGGTCTTAAACCATCTTAAGACAAAAGTTCCTTACATTGTATAAGGCAAGTAAGGGCAGTACAAAGGTCTCCTACCTTTGTAGTTCTTGAGCTATATGAATGTGGATGATCCTCCAAATACACCAAAATTAACAAAATAGGTAATCTCCTAAGGTGGCACCCAAGATAAGCCCAAAATACTACTAAAATTAATAACTAGTTAATAGTAGTAGTAACTTTGTTATATGTATATTTGATATACTAATTAATATTATTACCTTGATAATATTATTAGTTTACTTTTTTATGTGTTTATTATAAAAGGATGAACAAAATAAGATGAAAAATATGGTCTTTTGATGGTGTATATGAACCATCCACAACAAGCACACAAAGACCAATTTTTTTTCAAATTTCCAACCTAAGAAATGATGGAATGACTTAGGTATATATAGGCATGCAAATGTATACAATCCACATACAAATGCTAGTGAGAAATGCCTACCTTTTCCACTCACAATGAGTGTATTAGTAGTGTATAAAAATCTGTCCAAATGGTTCCCTTCGGGTCCATTTCGATTTTCGACATTTGCCCCACAAATGCTTATAAGTCTTATATTTAATTATCTGACATAATTAAATATTATTTTGATTATTTAACACTTTAATAATATAAATTAACTACCAATGATTATTTAACTATTAAGTAATCATGAGACCATTTTATCAACATATATTGTGTCAATACTACCCCATTTAGCTAATTTTACAACCTCTTGTAAATTAAAATAGCTAACTATCTTTACCTCAAAACTTATACATATATCGTATAAATTTAATTAATTAACAAATAATTAAAAAATTCTAATTTATATTTATTAATTAATTATCACATAATTAAATAATAAATCCTCTTGGCCCGAGTTCATAACCCGTCATCAAATAATACATTCACATGACTTATTAAAAGTCAATTACTACAAGGAATTAATTATATTGTATCTCATACAAATAATTAATTTATCCAATTTGGGCATCATCCTATAGGTGTGACCTAAAGGGATCAGCTGATCACCGCCGTCACACGACAGTAATGTCAAACTCTAGTCAGCCAATCATTACCGATTAACGATGGCCAGCTGACAAATAAATAAATAAATAAATCCCTTATATTCCTTTTACGAGATTTATTATGTAAACGCACTTATTGTGGAGGACACTACGCCAACAATCTCCCACTTGTCCGACACAAGTGTGCGTTACCAATTCTCTTGTCCAAAAATATCTCCCACTCAATGCAAGATGTCTTTCAGGTCGTTCTTGCACGTGATCATATCATAAAGTGGTTTCCTCGATCAGGAGAATGACTGTCTAACCGGATAATCTACTATAGATCGCATCCGAGCGTGGCCACGCATTCACAGTCATCTCTCCTCGAGTGGCCTTGAGATAAAATATGACTTAAAAGGACAATCCTGTTGACCTATTTTCTTCATTCGATACAGATCACAATGACCCAGTAAATGCTCATCGGCCTCCTTTTACGGTTTTGACCTAGAACAAAATCCAAAGACACTGGAAAACCGTACCAACTCAGACAAATAGTCACCAGTCTAAAGAATTGACTCGAAGGAATAAATAGAAATCCTCGCCACGACCTAGCAACAAAAGGACTCTACAAACGGTCACTGTCCGACAAATTGTCTCACAATCTGCCTATGTAATCGACCAGCCATCACTATGACCATATGACAGTCGAACCTGTCATCTATCGCCTTACAATCTAGTCACTCCGAGACGTCACCTCATTAAGTAACTAGGGACAAAATACAATGTTAATCCAGTTCACTTTAATAGAGTTCGACATTGTCTTTACAACCTATTTGGAAAAAACAAAGTATATAAATTCAGACATAAAACTGAATATAACGATAAATGCAACTTATATATATGAAATAATAAATACAATATTTTGATTATTACATATCATATAATTTACAACAGTTCTGGCATTCATCTCAATCCCATCGAAACTACATGACTATCATGTTTAGATTGAGACAATGGCTTGGTTAAAGGATCAGCGATGTTGTCAGCTGACTCAACCTTAAAACCTGTAATTTCTTTCCTTTCTATTAAATCTCTAATTACAAGAAATTTCCTAAGTACATGTCTAGACTTGTTACTAGACTTGGGCTCTTTTGCTTGAAAAATAGCCCCACTGTTATCACAATACAAAGTGATAGGATCCTTGGCGGTCGGAACTACTTTCAGTCCCTCTAAAAATTGCCTAATCCAAACACCTTCCTTTGCAGCTTCAGAGGCTGCAAAGTACTCAGCTTCCGTTGTAGAATCAACAGTCACAGACTCTTTGAAACTTCTCCAACAAACCGCCCCTCCGTTCAACAAAAAGACAAAACCAGCCTGGGATTTCAAATCATCCCTATCGGTTTGGAAACTGGCATCCGTATAACCTCTTATATGTAATTCAGATTCTCCTCCAAACACTAAGAATGAATCTTTAGTCCTTCTCAAGTACTTAAGAATATTCTTGACGGCTATCCAGTGACTCTCACCTGGAGTTTTCTGAAAATGACTCATCATACTCAAAGCATACGAGACGTCAGGACGAGAACATATCATAGCATACATGATCGATCCAACAGCAGAAGCATAGGGAATCGATTTCAGACGTTCAATATCCTTAGGCTCAGTAGGACACTGTGACTTACTCAAAGTGATCCCACTGCCCATAGGTAGAAAACCTCTCTTGGAGTTTTTCATATTGAATCGGTCAAGAATCTTATCGATATAGGCTTCTTGACTCAATGCTAATATCCTTTTGGATCTATCCCTATAGATCCGGATACCCAAGATGCGTTGAGCTTCTCCCAAATCTTTCATTTGGAAGTGATTTCCCAACCACTTTTTAACAGAAGCAAGCATATCAACATCATTCCCAATGAGTAATATGTCGTCCATCTAAAGAAGTAAGAAAACAACTTTACTCCCACTAAACTCTCATGTATAAACATGGTTCCTCAACACTTCGAGAAAAACCATTCTGTTTAATAACATGATCAAAACGATGATTCCAACTCCTTGACGCTTGCTTAAGACCATAAATGGATCTCTTAAGTTTGCATACTTTTTTAGGATTTTTAGGATCCACAAAACCCTCAGGTTGTGTCATGAACACTTCCTCTTCCCGAAACCCGTTCAGGAAAGCGGTTTTGACATCCATTTGCCATATCTCATAATTATGAAATGCAGCAATCGCTAACATTATCCGAACAGATCTAAGCATAGCAACTGGTGCAAAAGTTTCATCATAGTGTAAACCATGAACCTGGGTGAAACCTTTTGCAACCAATCTAGCTTTATAGACATCTTTATGTCCATCCATGCCGATTTTAATCTTGAATATCCACTTACATTGAAGAGGTCGAACATCTTTAGGTAAGCAAGCAGGTCCCATACCTGATTATCGTACATGGAATCCATTTCGGATTGCATGGTCTCGAGCCATAGCTTCGAGTTAGAACTCATAATAGCTGCTTTATAGGTTTTGGGTTCATCACTGTCCAAAAGTAAAACCTCATAGTCACCATCTTCCTCGATAATACCAAGTTATCTATCAGGCTGGCGACTAACCCTTTCTGACCTCCTAGGTTCAGAAGGAACAATAACTGATTCAGACGTAGAAGGATCATCTTCCTGTATTGTCATATCAGTTTGTGGCTCTTGAACTTCGTCAAGTTCAAATTTTCTTCCACTCTGTCTTCTAGAAATAAACTCTTTTTTCTAGAAAGACAGCTTCACGAGCCACAAACACTTTGTTCTCGTTACTATTGTAGAAGTAATATCCACAAGTTTCCTTAAGGTAGCCTACAAAAATACATTTTTCAGAACGAGGTGCAAGCTTATCGTCAAACTTGCTCTTGACATAAGCGTCACAACTCCATACTTTCATGTATCGCAGATTCAGGACTTTCCCTTTCCATATCTCATATGGAGTTTTGTCAGTTGCTTTAGTGGGACTTTTATTAAGTGATTGTATAGCAGATAAAATGGCAAAACCCCAGAATGACTTAGGTAACTCTGTTTGACTCATCATCGATCGAACCATATCTAATAAAGTTCGATTCCTCCTTTCAGACACACCATTTAATTGTGGTGTGCCAGGAGGAGTTAACTGAGATACAATACCGCAGTTTATAAGGTGATCTTTAAAGTCATTGCTTAAATACTCCCCACCACGATCTGATCGTAATGCTTTAATCTTCTTATTTAATTGGTTTTCTACTTGATTCTGAAACTCTTTGAACTTATCAAAAGCTTCACTTTTATACCTCATTAAGTAGATATACCCATATCTACTCATGTCATCGGTAAAAGTAATGAAATAGTCATAATTAACTCTAGCAGTGACTGTCATTGGGCCACATACATTGGTAAGTATTAAACCCAATAACTCACTAGCTCGAGATCCTTTTCCTAGAAAAGGTGAACGAGTCATCTTGCCAAGAAGACAAGATTCGCATGTACCAAATGATTCGAAATCAAAAGGTTTAATTACACCAGTCGACACTAGTCTTTTAATACGCTTCTCGTTGATGTGTCCTAATCGACAATGCCATAAATAAGATTGATCAGGATCACCTGTTTTGAGTCTTTTATTATCTAAATGATAAACATCGTTGCAAGTATCTAGAATATAAATACCATTGATTGAAATAGCTTGACTATATACAATCCCATTAAGGGAAAAAGTACAACACCTGTCTTTAATTACAAAGGAAAACCCTTCTGTGTCTAACACAGATACGGATATTATATTTCTAGATAGTGTTGGTACAAAATAACAATTATTAAGATGCAACTGCATTCCTGAAGCTAAACTAAGTACATAAGTTCCTACTGAGACGGCAGCTACTTTAGACCCGTTTCCCATTCGGAGATCGACATCACCCTTGTTTAGCTTTCTTATGCTTTTTAGGCCATGCAAATGATTACACAAGTGAGAACCACAACCATTATCTAATACCCAAGTTGTATTTGAAGCATAATTTATGTCTATCATAAAAGATTCAGTTGAGAAATTACATGTCGGCTTCACAATGCCAGCTTTTATGTCATCCAGGTACTTTGTACAATTACGTCTCCAATGTCCCTTGTTATTACAATAATTACAAGTATCTTTAAGAGGATTACCCTTTATAGGTTTTGGCTTGGTAGAGTAATTCGCAATTGCTTTACCTTTGCCCTCCACCTGAACGGGCTTCTTGTCTGCGTTCCTCTTAAACTGCTTCTTCCCCTTCACGTTAATCGCAAGCACATCTTTCCTTGTACTCCCTCTCAATCCCATGTCCTTCTCTGCTTGTACAAGCAGAGAATGGAGCTCATGTCAACTCTTTCTCATGTTTGTCATATTATAATTTACCCTAAATTGGGTAAATCATTTGACGTGCGAGAGAGAGTGGAGCACTCGGTCCACCACAAGTTCGTCGGGGATCTTGCATCCCAACCCCTCTAAATTTTCCACGTACTCAATCATTTTAAGTACGTGTGAACTTACAGGTTGACCATCTTTGAGGTTAGCCTCAAAGAAACGAACATCGGTGTCATACTGAATTATTCTCGGGGCTTGAGAAAACATAGTAGAAAGCCTCGAGAATACTTCATGTGCATCGCGAAACTTGACACATTGCCTTTGTAAAGCAGGATCCATTAAAAAAATCAAAACATTTTTTATTGCAGCGGATTCCTTTTGATAATTTGAAAAAGCCTCCCTTACATCGGCAGTGGCCCTAGTACTAGGCGAAGGGGGAGAATGAACGACAAGGTAGCGTAATTTGCGATTAGCTGCGACAGCTAATCGAAGTTGTTCCTCCCAATCTTTAAAATTACTACCGTCGGCTTTTAAAACATATTTGTCCATAAAAGAACGTAGCCATGAATCTCTAACTATGGTGACGGTTTCACTAGTAGAAGTCATCGTGGTTACTACAAAGGAAATAAAGGAAAGATTAACATTTATCGTCTGGAAATATTTAACTTGTGAAACTATTTAACAAGTTCCCATTTATATAATGATCTCCCACTGAATTATATAAATGATTCCAAGATCCAATTTTATATAAACACGGGCACGGTGGACCGATTCAACCCACATTTATATAAATTTGGTGAGTCAACAACTTTGACTGATTCTACTACTAGAACTCTTGGTTGACGGATTTTCTTAAAATCTATCTTTTAGCCCCAGAATAAATATGGGCACGGTGGACCGATTCAACCCATATTTATCCCGTTGAGTCCAACCAATTTTCACGCGTAATAACTTTTATTACCCTACTTACCCAACGTAAAAAGAGTGTACCTCGGTGATCCGAACCTACCTCTAATGAAGAAGGGATTCATAGGTGCTATTATTTGGTAAGGCTTAATCTCAATTTTAAACAAATGTGAGAGATCTTATCAATTTAATTGTCTATCACTTTTAAGTGAACTAAATTGGTGAATGCTAGACAATTAAATCGATAACAACAAAAATAAAACATGTAGTGACGATTTGGCATGAATGCATAAATGAATTAAAACAAACAAGTCCTAATATGGCCACCTAGTTAATCTAATTAACTAAAATTATTACACTTCGGAAACCAACTCCTTGGTCCCTTGAGTCTTCATAAATTGGCCTCCTTCTTTAGGATTTCGGAACGCCTTTCCGAAAACACCGTCTTCATGAAAACTCCGTCTTTAGATGCTTCATCTAATTACTAATAATTAAATTAAATAACAATACCCTATTATACAATTTGTAATAAAATTAAAATAAAAACTATTAATTAATTACAAATTAGGCGATACGAAATCGCAATTAATTACAAAACAAGTCGTTATTCCCTTACATTACGGGAAATACCAACTTCTACCTATGGCCATATTAGGAAAAATTACATTATTATAATGCAAAAAAAAAACATTCATCCAAATGAATAATAAAATGCATTATGGAAAATGACATGCCAAATCGTCTAACTTACCAACAACGATCATTTGAGCTTGCTTTGATGGAATTTTTACCAATAAAAATTCATAATCACTTCTTAAAACAATTTTAAGACATACTCATCATACTAATCTGGTCATATATAAAAATAATCATTCTCAACAATTATCTTGAATTTATATGGGAATTAAAACACAATTATGACAAAAACTGATATAATAATTCACAATTATCATACAAAAATTCCATTTAATTTAAAAATTTATGGAAAAATAAATTTCAAAGCCATGAAAATTCTGGTCTTACATCAAAAATTCCATGCAAGTGAAAATTTTTGTTTTTAAAATTTATTTAAAACGATTTCACAATTTAATCGGTAAAGCGACAATTTTTACGATTTAATTCTAAATACAACCATAAAAATTAAAATGACTTAAAATAAAATTTTGTACATTTTGGAACAATTTCAAGGAGCTAAAAATTCAAAAATTTCGAGCCAAAAAATTAAATTAATATTTATTTGCAAAATGACCAATATTTACCAATTTTTTATCAAATAAAAATTAATAGACAACCTAAATTAATCACATTAAATTAAAGTATCTACTTATCTCATAAATAGAACATGCAAGTGGTTATTTCTAAATAAACATGCATAAAATTAACATGCAACCAAATTTAATTAACTCTTAATTAATTTTAATGCATTTTTACTCAATTTTATGCCATTTTAAGTTATAAAAAGTGGGAAAATTTAACAAAAATAAAATTTTCGTCCCATATCATCTTAAGACCAGATTATTTACATGCAAGACCATATTATGTGATAAAACTAATTTTAGTAACATAATATCAATTTTATTAATTTATCTCATAAATTACTAAAATCCTCTTAAAACAACATGCATGTATTTAACAATGCTCTGATACCACTTGTTAGTTATTTAGACCAAATTAATACTCATCTTATGATATTAAAATTAAAAATTAATTTAAAGTGGTCTAAATCTACATGCATGCAAATAAAAGTATAAAAGATGGTATTAAACCATCTTAAGACAAAAGTTCCTTACATTGTATAAGGCAAGTAAGGGCACTACAAAGGTCTCCTACCTTTGTAGTTCTTGAGCTATATGAATGTGGATGATCCTCCAAAGACACCAAAATTACCAAAATAGGTAATCTCCTAAGGTGGCACCCAAGATAAGCCCAAAATACTACTAAAATTAATAACTAGTTAATAGTAGTAGTAACTTTGTTATATGTATATTTGATGTACTAATTAATATTATTACCTTGATAATATTATTAGTTTACTTTTATATGTGTTTATTGTAAAAGGATAAACAAAATAAGAAGAAAAATATGGTCTTTTGATGGTGTATATGAACCATCCACAACAAGCACACAAAGACCAATTTTTCTTCAAATTTCCAACCTAAGAAATGATGGAATGACTTAGGTATATATAGGCATGCAAATGTATACAATTCACATACAAATGCTAGTGGGAAATGCCTACCTTTTCCACTCACAATGAGTGTATAAGTAGTGTATAAAAATCTGTCCAAATGGTTCCCTTCGGGTCCATTTCGATTTTCGACATTTGCCCCACAAATGCTTATAAGTCTTATATTTAATTATCTGACATAATTAAATATTAATTTGATTATTTAACACTTAAATAATATAAATTAACTACCAATGATTACTTAACTATTAAGTAATCATGAAACCATTTTATCAACATATATTGTGTCAATACTACCCCATTTAGCTAATTTTACAACCTCTTGTAAATTAAAATAGCTAATTATCTTTACCTCAACACTTATACATATATCGTATAAATTTAATTAATTAACAATTAATTAATAAATTTTAATTTTAATTTATTAATTAATTATCACATAATTAAATAATAAATCCTCTTGGCCCGAGTTCATAACCCGTCATCAAATAATACATTCACACGACTTATTAAAAGTCAATTAATACAAGGAATTAATTATATCATATCTCATACAAATAATTAATTTATCCAATTTGGGCATCATACTATAGGTGTGACCTAAAGGGATCAGCTGATCACCGCCGTCACACGACAGTAATATCAAACTCTAGTCAGCCAATCATTACCGATTAACGATGACCAGCTGACAAATAAATAAATAAATCCCTGATATTCCTTTTACGAGATTTATTATGTAAACGCACTTATTGTGGAGGACACTACTCCAACATTATCAAAGTACGTGTCCTAATAAAAGAGTCGTGACCTTGAGAGAGGCGGTTGAGTGTAGGGATGAGTTGTTGGCCGAGGAAGAACAGTTGGGTGAACTGTTTAATCTAAATGAACGTGAGGAAGAGGACGAGTTAGTATAGGATTATGAGGCACCTATTTACGACACAAATCTGGTTTTGCGAACCTTGCAAGTAAAGACTATACCTACTGATTCGGAGCAACGAAATCAATTGTTTCATACCAAGTGTCGGGTAAATGATAAGTGGTGTAGTCTAATTATCGATGGGGGTAGTTGTACCAACATGGCCTCTCCTGAAATGGTGTCGAAATTGGGTCTTGTGACTACTAAACACCCACACCCATATGCATTACATTGGCTAGATGATGGCAGCAGCGTTAAAGTGACAAAACAGGCCCGGATTGGCTTGGTTATGGGTTCCTATGTCGATGAGGAGTTATGTGACGTTATTCCCATGGATGCTTGTCATATTTTGTTGGGACGACCATGGCAATATGATCGGGATGTGTTGCATAGAGGGAGGAGTAACGAGTATGAGTTGAAGGATAAGGGGAAACGAATTGTGCTTAAACCCATGTCACCACAAGTTGTCCGTGCTTTAGGTTCAAAACCGAAAGCAAAGGCCTATGCTACTATGTTGGTTAGAGAACGGGATGTGGAGCGTACTATTGATCATGGAGAGCAAGTTTATTTACTTGTTGCTAAAGAAAATTCGAGTGCCAATGTTGTTTTGTAGGAACATAACCTAATTGACGATTTGCTTGAAGAGTTTGGGGATGTGTTTCCCAATGACTTACCCGCTGGTTTGCCTCCTATTCGAGGCATTGAACATCAAATTGACCTTGTTCCGGGCTCAACTCTTCCAAACAAGGCTGCTTATCGATGTAATCCGTAAGAAACAAAAGAACTCCAAAGGCAAATTGATGAGTTGATGGAGAGGGGTTATGTGAGTGAAAGTATGAGTCCTTGTGCTGTTCCGGTGTTACTCGTGCCAAAGAAAGATGGTTCATGGCGTATGTGTGTTGATAGCCGTGCTGTAAACAATATAACCATCAAATATCGCTTTCCAATCCCGAGACTTGATGATATGCTCGATGAACTTCATGGCTCGGTGATTTTCTCAAAGACTGATTTAAGGAGTGGGTACCATCAGATTCGGATGCGTGAGGGTGATGAATGGAAGACGGCTTTTAAAACGAAGCATAGGTTGTATGAATGGACCGTCATGCCATTCGGTCTTACTAATGCTCCAAGTACCTTAATGAGATTGATGAATGAGGTACTTAAATCTTTCTTTGGCAGATTCGTTGTTGTTTATCTTGATGATATATTGGTGTATAGCAGGACATAGATGATCATTTTGAACATTTGAGGCAAGTGTTCGAATCGCTGTGAAATCAGAAACTTTATGGGAAGCGAGAGAAGTGCTCTTTTCGTGTGGAGAGCGTGGTTTTTTTGGGATACGTGGTGTCCAAGGATGGTGTCTCAGTTGATCAATAAAAAATCGAAGCAATTCGATCATGGCCGGAACCTAAAACAGTTAGCGAGGTACGATCTTTTCATGGGCTTGTATCTTTTTTATCGACGATTCATTTGTGATTTTAGCACCATAACCAGTCCTATTACAGAGTGTTTGAAGAAGGGCGGGTTTGAATGGGGCGTAGTAGCTAAACAGGCCATTGAACTGATTAAGGAACGGTTGTGTACCGCACCTATTTTAGCGTTACCTTATTTTTCTCAACCATTCGAGGTCGAGTGTGATGCTAGTGGCGTGGGTATGGGTGCTGGTTTGATCCAAGGGAAAAGACCTATAGCCTACTTCTCGGAGAAATTGGGTGGAGCTCGATTGAATTATTGCACTTATGATAAGGAATTTTATGCTATTGTTCGGGCTCTTGATCATAGGAGTCACTATCTCCGTCCTAACCATTTTATATTGCATTCCGATCACGAATCCTTGAAGTATATTAATGGGCCGCAGAAGTTGAATCCGAGGCACGCAAAATGGGTTAAATTTTTACAATCATTTCACTTTTCGTCCAAGGTGTAACACCAAGGTGTGCCAAGTGTGTGTGGCATGCTTATCATTTAACCTCCCTTGAGTAGTATAAATAGAGTGGCTTGTGAGTTTACAAACACAAGCTAAGTTGAAATCAAAAACCACTTCACATAAAAATCTTCTTTACTCTTTGTTCCTAATATAAGTTCTAGCTTCTACTCTTTATTCTTAATATTACAACTTCGAAATATAAAGATGGGAAGAGTAATGTTGTAGCCGATGCTTTATCTCGTCGTTATACCTTGCCGTCCACGCTTGATGTTCGTCTTTCGGGCTTTGAAACTTTGAAGGATTACTATGGTGAAGATGGAGATTTTGGAGCGATATATCTTGAGTGCAAATCAGGAGCTAAAGGAGAGTATCCACTTCAAGACGGTTTTCTTTTTAAAGGGAATCTACTTTGTGTTCCTAAGAATCCTATTCGGGAACTACTAGTAAGGGAGGCTCACGGTGGAGGGCTAGCTGGTGATTTCGGGGTGACTAAGACCGTGGAGATCTTGAAAGAGTTTTTCTTATGGCCACGATTACAAAAAGATGTTCATAATATCATGGGTAAGTGTGTTACTTGTCAAGTTTCGAAAAGCTAGTTCAAACCGAGCGAGTATACTCCTGTACCTATTCCGGTCAGACCTTGGGACGATGTTTCAATGGATTTCATTGTTGCTTTGCCACGCACTCAACGTGGTAAGGTTGCTATCATGGTGGTGGTTGATCGTTTTTCCAAGATGGCTCATTTTGTTGCTTGCCATAAAACCGATGATGCTCCTAATGTGGCTGATTTGTACTATCGGGAAATTGTGAGGTTACATGGCACTCCAAAGACTATTGTGTCAGATCGTGATTCTAAATTCTTGAGCTACTTTTGGAATACATTGTGGAGGAAAGTAGGTACAAAGTTGCTATTTAGTACCTCTCACCATCCCCAAACGGATGGACAAACCGAAGTCACAAATCGAACTTTGGGTACTTTGTTGCGTGGGCTTGTGAGCAAGACACAAAAGGATTGGGATCTCAAGCTTTCTCATGCCGAATTTGCTTATAATAGGTCGCCTACTCAAGCTACGGGTCATTCACCGTTTGAAATTGTGTACGACATTAATCCTTGCCTTCCTTTGGATTTAATTCCGTTGCCTAAAGATGAATTGGTGCATAAAGATGCCGATTCCAAGTTGAAAGCGATGTTAAAACTCCATGAGCAAGTCCGGGCCAGAATTGAGGCCGTAAATGCAGCCTATAAACGCAAGTCGAGCAAAAATAAGAAGCCGAGGGTGTTTGAGGTTGGAGACTTGGTTTGGGTGCATTTGAGAAAGGAGCGATTTCCAAGCAAGCATAAGAACAAACTCATGCCTAGAGCGGAAGGTCCTTACAAGATTTTGGGTCGAGTCAACAACAATGCTTATAAGGTTGAACTTCCCAGTGATTATGGTGTCCACGCCACTTTTAATGTTGGTGATCTCTCTCCTTACTTGGATGACGATGGCCTAGCTGAATTGAGGTCAATTCGTTTTCAAGGGGGAGGGGATGATGCGAACCAAGATAATGACTCGGAGTTGGTTGATGAGCTGGACGAGCTGGTTGTGAACACTCACGGTGACAGTCTGATTGTGGCTCGTAATTTTTAGCCTTTGTGTTTCAATTATCCTTCCTTTGTGAATTTGCTAAGTATGGAACAAGGGAGCTGATGGTGAACACGTATTCCAAGGGAGGACAGTCCAATATTACGTTTTTATTAGCATTTTTCAGATTATGTTATTACAATAAAATCTTAAGCTTAATTAGTAGTTGTTTAAGTTCATTGAACTTGTAGCTTTAAGTGTTGTAATTAAGTGAAGAGTGATTGCTCAACTCTTCACCTTGCTTGGCTGTTTGGACGACATCCTTGAGGCTATATAATGCCTTCAAGCTTATGAATAAAATCATCCAGAAATTTGCATAAACTTGTGTTTACAAAAATCGTTTCTTGCTTAGAAACAAAACTGATTTTAATTGGAACGCGATTCTGATTAAAATTCCCAAGTTGTTTATCAATAGGTCTTGGTCTCACTCACTTTGTTCAAGTAATAGGTCTTGCTTGTTCAAACACTATCCCCTTATACACAAAAATCATAACTGGTCGTACCTAGTACGTTCGGTTCACCAAAAACAGTCCGTTAATTTAAAAGCTTTCGTTTTCTAAATGGATCAGTTTCAGGTCTGCGCGTACTTAGTACGAACAGTCCTCAGCACTGTCCAATTCGTTCTTATTTCTGCTGCTCTGTTCGTATCAGGCACTCTTTATTGACTGTCATAAGTAACAAGGTCCTTGCGTTTGAATTCATGAAGGAGATGTATAAGGAGGATCCTAACTTCTCTGAAGAGTGGATTACCCTCACAGAGGGAGGTTCAACTCAGGGCAAGAAATATATGCTGCAAGAAGGATTTCTGTTTCATGATAACAAGCTGTGTGTACCAAAGGGATCCTACAGGGATTTACTGATCAGGGAAATCCATTCAAGAGGATTAGGGGGATATTTTGGGGTTTAGAAAACCTTAGAGATCTTACAGGATCAGTTTTACTGGCCTAGAATGATAGGTGATGTTCAGACAGTCCTTAGAAGGTGCTCACCATGTCAGAAAGCCAAGAGTTCCTTCAAAGCAGGACCTTACACTCCACTGCCTGTCCCTGATAAATCTTGGGAAGATGTGAGCCTTGACTTCATTGTGGCACTACCTAGGACATAGAGAGGCAAGGACTCAATCATGGTGGTTGTGGATAGGTTCAGTAAGATGGCTCACTTCATAGCCTGTAAAAAAACTGAGGATGTTGCTAGTGTTGCTGAGCTATATCTCAAGGAAATTGTGAGACTCCATGGGATTCCTAAGATAATTGTATCAGACAGGGATACAAAATTTATGAGTTACTTCTGGAAGACCCTATGGAATCTGTTGAAAACAAAGCTCTTGTTTAGTACCTCCCACCACCCACAGTCAGATGGCCAAACTGAGGTCACTAACAAAACTTTGGGGAGGATTCTAAGGTGTTTAGTTAGAAAGACCTTGAAGGATTGGGATTTAAAGCTAGCCGCAGCTGAATTTGCATTCAACAGAGCATCATCTACTGCTACTGGTCACAGTCCTTTTGAGATAGTCTATGAGGTTAATCCACTTATGCCCTTGGACTTGTCTTCTATCCCAAGGGGAGAGTTCAGTCCTGATACCAAGAGGACAGCTGAACAACTGCTGAAGCTGCATGAAACTGGAAAGAAACAAATTGAAAGGTCCAATGAGCTGTACAAGAAACCGTCCAAGAAGCCTAGAAAGAAGAAGGAATTTAAGGCAGGATATCTGGTCAAGCTATACCTCAGAAAAGAAAGGTTCCCCTCCAAAAGAAAGAACAAGCTTATGCCTAGAGTAGATGGACCATTTGAGGTCTTGGAAAGAATTGGTCCAAATGCTTATAAAATTGACTTGCCAGTGGACTATGGGGTTCATGGTACATTCAATGTGGGTGATCTTAGTCCATTCTATGAAGATTCTGAGGAGGAGGAGGATCCAGGCTTGAGGTCAAGCCCTGTTTAACCAGGGGGGTTGCAGCAGAAGCTGTTAACCAGGCTAACACTCTTTTAAAGAGTGACCAGGCACAAGCAAAGCTCACCCTTGCCTTACCAGGGATGCCAGTCACAAATCAAGCCATCAACAACACTCAGGCAACCTCAACTGCCAGTCTAGTCACATCATGTCCCACGAGCAGCAGCCAGGCTAGCTATCAACAGCCACCTTGGCCATCTGAATCCTTGTTCAACTAATCACAAGTTAATCCTAAGGAGCTAGGTCAATTCCTAAAACAATGCACAAAAATTCAGACTGAAAAAGCTAACTTCACTGGGGTAAATTAGATAAAGCAAGTTGCCATTTTTGGCCAAATAAGGGAAAATTCTCAACAAAGGAGATATTGGCCAGTTTCAGCATTCATTATATAGAGCCTTGAGCCACAGAAGATGCATGAACCAAGGCCATTTGACCTCCGACAACCAGCCAAAGAAATACAACAGCCAAGGAAAGCATGTCACTATCAACCTGTAGCTCTTTTGTTCATATTCAGTTTGCCTTAATTTCTTTTGTATCCGTTGTAAAATAATTCCACTACTCTTGTTTGCTTTATAAGTTTAATCCTGGCCCTTAGATGGAGATATCTAGCGTTTTACATGTACTAAAACTTCACAGGAAGGCCTAAATAAGGACCATTCCTCAGTCTGTTTTACTCAGACTTTGATTAAAGAAAAACCTTGAGATTTCTCTTAAAATTTGCAAATCTTATTAACTTTGTTGAGTCTTAGTTTGAATTGATTCTGTGCTTGCTTGAAAAATTCAGTCTTAATCCCCCTAAATTATTAAGTTTAATCTCTGTGCTTACTTGAGAGTAAATTTGACAATTATATCCCTTTTTAAATCAGAAAATATCACAAAAACAGTCACAAGAGTGACACTGAGGAAACTCTGCCTAAGAGTTCACCTAAATCAGTCTGGTTTTCTATTTATTAAAAAGACTCAGAGTGCGTGTAAAATTTTGAGATTTGGCACAGTTTAAGTTTACCATTTTAACTAAATTGTCACCAAGTTTCATAATTTTTCAAGTCCATTTGCTATTTTTACACAAACTCCTCAAGTTTATTGCATTCCCTGAACATTGCTCTTTGTCTGTTTCAGGGATTGCGCAATTTGTGTCTGTCCCCACAGTTTACACTACAAATTCCATCACATAAACATGTTATCCACATGAATTTCATATTCTCATGCAATTCCTTACTTTATCTTTTCAAACCAATTCATAGATCATATTCATACACGTATTCATACAATTTATTCATCCAATCATATGCATATAAACAATAGTAACTAGTAGCGATCCCAACCACAATTCATGTTATCATTAACAATTACCTTCATCTTTTCCACCACACGTCCATTCAGCTACATAACACCCATCTATCCAACATATGCATATGAAACAGCAATAAACAAATATATTGCTTTATTATATAAATTTACGCAACCAAAATCATGTATAATCATATCACATTCCCCTAATCTCAGGTCACTAAGATTGCCACATTATAAATCAGTTCCATCATACAACATGATCATCCACAACATTTTATTATATACATCTTCTTCACCTTTTCCACCATATTCACCAATCCACCACAATCATTCATCCAACATTGCTATTCAACATATCATCCAACATACGCAATAGAACATTAGTAAACACATATAGATCCCATGACATCCCGTAGTGGCCGGTTCAAAGTTGTAGGGCGAGTTCGCGACTTTATGACGTCTCCCAAGTCTTTGCATTAACTCCTATCAACTCCTACCCGAGTTCATTTTAATTTGACTCTCTACATTCATTGGGCTCATTAGTTACAGGTTCTAAAATCGTCTCTCTAATACCACTTTGTAATACCCCCATACTCCAAGTGCCTTACCAGGACCACCTAAAGCATGGGAATGCTACCATCTCGGTTACCCGAGGCAATGAATATTAAATAAACCATAAAAGAACGTACTTTAATAAAATAGTTTAAGTGAATACATCAAAACCCAAAACTATAAAATACGATACAACCGTTCCAAAACCAAAACTAACTAATGTAAATACAATGTTCGACATAACAGCGGAAGACTTCTAATAGGCTCATGGTGACACATGCCCAGCTATCCCTTGCGCATCCAAAGTATACCTGCTAGACAAATGCTCACCACCCCCGAATGCATCACCACAGTTTCTAAAACATTTAAACGGGGTCAGTTACTGCATAAACAACATAAGATAAACAACAACAGATACACAATCACAATCTCCAACACCGTCACATAACCAATCATCTGGCTACACACTAAAGTGTGTAGCCCTGCCAGAATATCCACCGAAACAGATATTCCTCACCGTCAGTGGGGGACCGCGGCCATTCCCACCTAAGCCCCGCTCATCTCCATCGAGCGAATAACCCATGTTCCTTAATGTGCACATCACCAACTCCAAATTCAACAACGATATGATATAAAACAACCACACTATACAATCATAATATCAAATTCAAAACAATGCCAATACAAATTACGATATAATCATCATGCCAATCAACCATCTTATAATCATTTATACAATAAATGAGTAGGGAAACCCTACCTGGAAAAGCAACCACCAAGATCGTCACAATCAGCTAATTAAAATCGTTCTTCAATAAAATCACCTCCTATAAACACACAATCATACAATCACAATCTAACATCAACAATACTCCCCAAAACCCCCAAATTACCCAATTAGGGTTTTAACTACAATAAATGAAACGATATAAAAATCACACTAGAAGCTTATCCACAATACGACGGTCTCAACGGCGTAAAGAACACAACGATCCGACGACTCTAGTCCTTAGGATTTGCTAATAATGCGATGAATGAAAGCTACGTAACTTCTTTTTCTCTTGAAAGGTTTTAGAAAAGGTGAAAAGTGATTAAAAAGAATGACGGAGTCCTTTTATACTAAGCACGCGTTATTAACAAAACCTGGCTAAAATAACCCGTAAGACTCACTTAATCGATCGAGTAAGTCACTTACTCGATTGAGTGCCCCTTATTCGATCGAGTGCCCAACATACTCGATCGAGTGCCCATCAGGTAGCCTACTGTTTCGTATAAAAATATACTTACTCGACAGAGTAAGCCCCACTCGATAGAGTACCCATAGACATAGAAAACCGTAGTATTACTGGAAAGCTCTTCAAGGTCACTACTAGAGAAGGAGAAATGTTCAAACTAGAACCCGAAGATGATGAATTCGAGTCAGAGTCGGAATCGGAGTCGGAGTCGGAACCTAAGTCTAGAGACCCCTCTAGAAAATCCCCTCCTGTCGTCATTCCCCACCCTTTTGTTTCTCCTAGCATAGCGTCACCTAGTAACAGTAGCTGTAGGAAATATCGGTATATTTCATCAAGAAAATTCGGATTATAACGAAATTATGAAATATGAAATTACTAGTCATAAACGAAATTGCATAAACAAAAGAATAGATATAAGAATTAACCTCCGGTCCTAGCAATTTGGCCTAAGAACAAATATCGAGATCGGTATTCTCCTAATCGTTACACCCAAGATGCTCCGAGAAATGCCTCTTTCTTGCTATAAAGAAAACCCTAATTTACTAATAATTTTAGGGTAGTTTTTAGGGTTTTTGGATGCGAGTGTTTTTGTGAAAAAAACAAGTGAGAAAAATAATGCTCTCCTCTCTCCTCTTAAACCGTCCAAAAGAGAGAAATGAGGGGAAGATATTTTTCTTCCTTTTTTTCTCAAACCGTGTAACCCAAAAATAAGGAAAAAATCTTCTTATTTTTGGTAGTTATCTTATTGTATAAAATGTGTATAATTATCAATTGTCATTTATGTCGTCACGTATTAATAAGTCCACACACAACAGTTTGTAGTCGATTTATTAATACCGGTCTGTCAACATTTATTATGACAATTTCGTATAATATATACATTAACCATAAATATCGCATATTTATAATTTGCTAATTAAATACAACCGTTTATGTTTAATTACGAATTAACATCTTAATTCGTTTAAGCTAACATTATATACATTAATTAAATATAACAGTTTATATTCAATTTACGAATTAACAATTAATTCGTCTCAGCTGATATTATTTAATTGTATTAAATAATCGACTCATTATCACATGGACTAACCTTTTAGTCAAATACATGGACTAACCATTTAGTCATATAAGGCATCAATGTGATTATATTTTCATATAATCACATCTCTCAAACACATCCTTTAGGTGTGACTTTTAGGACCAGTTGATCACCGCCATCTGCATGATAATAACGTCAAACTTCTAGCAAGCCAACCGTTATTAGTAAACGTTAATCAACTGATAAAATACTAAGTATACCCTGTGAACCTATAAGAGATGTATACACGTTATCACACTAACTGTGGAGGACACTAGCTCCAACAAACTCCCACTTGTCCTCACAAGTGTATGTGCGATAACCGATTCTCATATCCTTAATTTCTCCCACTCAATGTAAAACAATTTGCAAAATCCGTATTCACAAAGGTCGTATTTTACAAGTGATCAATATCAAGAGTGGTTTTCCCGACTAGAGAGTAACTTAACTGATAAACGAATCATCATTAGAGCATGGCCATGCATTTCAGTTACAACTCCTCAAGTGGCCCTGAGAAATAACTAAACCTGATAAAGGTTGGATATTTTCTTCAACTCGAATCCTGCAGATATAAGCACAGTATGAAATGACCCAGTAAAAATCTGCTTAGCCTTCTGTTACGGTCGACCAAGAGAAAGAAACCAAAGTCACCCAAAAACTGCCTTAATCTCAAGAGACAGTCGATAGTCAAAAGAATCGACTCTAGGAACACAATGGACGTCCAATCCACGACCTGGCACCGAATGTTTTTAAACATTTAGGACTCCATTACGTTGTCACAATTTCCTATGAGGTATCGTTATAACTCGCATTTGTGATCGATCAGCCAACCGTTTGACTTATGGCTCGATGAACCCACCATCACTCAACTTCACAATATAATAGCTAGAGTTATCAGCTCATGTAGGCGATTACGGACCAAAACAAATGTAATGTAATTCAGTTCACTTTGTGGCGTTCAATGTTGTCATACAATCCACATGAAAAACAAAATATGAAATAATACGATGAAGTTATAAATAGCATATGAAAAAGAAAATGTATCGAATCCATAAGCAACTAGTACAACTCCGGAACACGCTTAATTCCCATGGAAATAACGTGCCCTTCATGCTTATCATATTTCAATGGTTTAGTGAGAGGATCCGCGATATTGTCATCCGAAGCAATCTTGTCAATCACTATCTCCTCTTGCTCCACGTAATCACGGATCAGGTGAGCCTTCTGATGTACATGTCTAGACTTGTTGCTAGACTTAGGCTCCGTGGCCTGGAAGATGGCACCTCTATTGTCACAATAGATGGTGATTGGGTCATTCGAACTAGGAACTATGGTTAGTCCTTGAAAGAATTGACGCATCCACATAGCTTCCTTTGCTGCTTGTGAAGCAGCATAGTACTCAGATTCAGTAGTAGAATCTGCTACAACTTCCTGTTTGGAACTTTTCCAGCTGACCGCAACACCATTAAGAGTAAAGACGAATCTAGACTGAGATTTCGAATCATCTCGATCCGTTTGGAAGCTAGCATCTGCGTAACCGATTGCACATAGCTTAGTATCTCCTCCATAAGTCAATGCCCAATCTTTTGTTCTCCGTAGGTACTTAAGGATGTTTTTAACAGCCATCCAGTGTGTTTCACCTGGATTGGCTTGGTACCGACTCGTCATACTCAATGCATATGCCACGTCTGGACAAGTGCATATAATGGCATACATGATTGATCCTATGGCTGATGCATAAGGAACGCAACTCATGCGTTCAACCCCTTCAGGTGTCTTGGGTGACTGAGACTTGCTCAAGTTCATCCCAGAAGTCATTGGAAGGTTCCCCTTCTTGGAGTTGGTCATGCTGAACCTTTCAAGAATCTTATCTAAATAAGACTCCTGACTCAGTGATAACATCCGTCGCGATTTATCTCGATAGATACGGATTTTCAATATGCGTTGTGCCTCACCCAGATCTTTCATCTGGAAATGGTTCTTCAACCATCCTTTTACCGAAGATAAGAGAGGAATGTCATTCCCAATGAAGAGTATGTCATCGACATACAATATCAAGAAAACAATCTTGCTCCCACTCGACTTGACATATAAGCATGATTCCTCGACCGATCGAGTGAAACCATACTCTTTTATCACCTGGTCGAAATGATGATTCCAACTCCGAGAAGCTTGCTTAAGTCCATAAATGGAACGTTTAAGTTTGCACACTTTCTTAGGATTTTCAGGATTTATGAAACCTTCGGGTTTTACCATGTACAATTCTTCCTCCAAATAACCGTTTAAGAAGGCGGTTTTCACATCCATCTGCCAAATTTCATAGTCATGAAAAGCGGCAATCGCTAAGATTATCCGAATGGAACGCAGCATAACTACGGGTGCAAAAATTTCATAATAATACAATCCGTGCACTTGAGTGAAACCTTTTGCCACTAGTCATGCTTTATAGGTATCTGGTTGCCCGTCTACAGAATGCTTTATTTTGTAAAACCATTTGCACTGAAGAGGTCGTACCTTGTTAGGTAAATCAACAAGATCCCATACGTCATTCTCAAACATGGAGCCCATCTCGGATTACATGGCTTCAAGCCATAGCTTAGAGTCGGAACAGGTCATGGCACCTTTATAGGTAGCGGGTTCATTACTTTGTAGGAGCAAAACGTCATTTTCCTCGACCATACCAATGTATCTGTCTGGAGGATTAGAGACTCTACCCGACCTCCTAGGTTCCTGAGGAATATTAACCGTATCATTAGTTGAAGGAACATCTTCCTCCATTTGTTCCTCGGTTGTTGGTTCTTGAATCTCCGACAGCTCGAAGGTTCTATTACTTGACTTGTTCTCGAGAAATTCGTTCTCCAAGAACTTTGCACTAGCCGCAACAAAAACTCGATGTTCGGTAGGCGAATAGAAGTAATGACCAAACATTCCTTTTGGATAACCAATAAAGTATGTCTTGAGCGATCGCGGGCCGAGCTTATTCTCGTGTCTCCATTTGACATAAGCCTCGCAGCCTCAAACCCGAATAAAGGACAAGTTAGGGACCGTTCCCTTCCATATTTCATACGGAGTCATGTCAACAGCATTAAACGGACTTCGGTTAAGTATAAGAGCAACTGACAAAAGAGCAAAACCCCATAATGAATCAGGTACTATCGTGTGACTCATCATGGATCGAACCATATCAAGTAGTGTTTGATTTCTCCGTTCGGACACACCATTTAATTGAGGTGTTCCAGGTGGAGTTAACTGTAAAACTATTCCACAGTCTTTAAGGTGTAGATCAAACTCATTTGAAAGATATTCGCCACCACGATCTGAACGGAGTGATTTAACCTTTCTTCCCAGTTGGTTCTCAACCTTATTCTGGTATTCTTTGAATTTTTCAAAAGACTCAGTTTTATGCTTCATTAAGTAGACATATCCGTATCTACTCAAATCATCCGTGAAAGTGATAAAATATCAATAGCCGTGTCTTGCGGTGATTGACATAGGTCCACATACATCAGTATGTATGAGTCCTAATAGGTCATTAGCGCGCATTCCAACACCTTTGAAGGAAATTCGAGTCATTTTGCCGATAAGAGATGATTCACACGTGCCAAATGATGAGAAATCAAATGTGGAGATAATCCCACTCTCAATGAGTTTCTTTACACGTTTTTCATTTATATGTCCTATTCGACAATGCCATAGATAAGTTTGATCTTTGTCACCAACCTTTAATTTCTTATTATTCACATGTAATATATCTGTGGTTTGATCTAAGATATAAATTCCATTCATGGAAACTGCTTTGCCATAAACCATTTCATTAAAAGAGAAAATACAGCTATTGTCCTTTATTGAAAATGAAAAACCGTCTTTATCAAGTACGAAAACAGAAATAATATTCTTAGGTAAACTGGGTACATAGTAACAGTTATACAAATATAACTCAAAACCACTCGGGAGCTGGATTACGTATGTTCCCATTGAAATTGCAGCAACTCTTGCTCCATTCCCGACTCGCAGGTCCACCTCACCCTTTGCGACGGGTGTGATGTTTTTTAGGCCCTGCAAATGATTACACAGATGAGAACCACAACCAGTATCAAGTACCCAAGTTCCGAAACTTGCATGGTTAATCTCAATCATATGAATATAAGATGACATACCAACAGGAGTGACGCGGCCTGCTTTTATGTCCTCACGGTACACGGGACAGTTCCTCCTCCAATGCCCAGTCTTGTGACAATGGTGGCACTCAACGTTACCGCCCTTTCTCTTTTCCTTGCCTTGTGAGCCACTAGTCTCACCAGGCCCACTCTTACTGTTTCCTGACTTCTTAAACTTTGGCTTTCCTATAGTTAGGTCATCGTGAGCTTTGCCCTTACCCTTATTCTTGTTGGAAATCATGAGAACATCTTGATTCATGCTCCCACTCAATTTCATATCCTTCTCGGTCTATACGAGAAGTGAGTGTAGCTCATGAGGACTTTTCTTCATGTCATTCATGTAGTAATTTGCCCTGAAAAGGGCAAAACCATCATGAAGTAAATGAAGAATACGGTCAATGACTATGCTCTCACTGATTTTGCAATCAAGTACCTCCAGTTTCTTGACATTCTCAATCATGTTAAGATAGTGTGGGCTAACCGGTTGGCCCTTCTGAAGTTTCGCATCAAATAAGCGACAAGTATGCTCATAAGTAACGATTCTCGGTGCTTTTGAGAACTCATTAGTAAGCGTGGTGAAAATCTTGTTTGCACCTTGGGCAATGAAGCGTCTTTGCAAATTGGTTTCCATTGCAAAAATGAGTACGTTCTTTATCGCACCCGCTTCCATGAAGAAGTCACTATAAGCAAGTGACTCGTTAGCTCTTGCATTGGGGCCTGGGTTTGGCGGTATTGGCTCAGTTGAGTACTTGAGCTTACCGTCAGCAATGGCAGCATTCCGTAATGATGCCTCCCAGTCCGCAAAGTTGGACCCGTTATTCTTCAGTCGTGTGGACTGATTCATGTGGTCCATGAAAGTTTTAAGCCAGGACTCGCGTGCAAGTGTGGCACTTGGCATAGGGATATCATTATTTCCAGCCATTTGTTGTAAGCAGTATTATCAATATAAAACGAATTCTACACTACGAAAAGAAGAAGAAAACTATAATAAGCATACTCATCGTTATAATTTAAGTCTAATGCAAAAACTGTTATAATGCGAAGACTCAAGCATTTATACAATTGACCTCCCTCAAGAATTATATAAATAATCCCAAGACTCAATTATCTGTAAATTGATAAGCCAACCTCTTGGCTAATTTTACTATTAGAATTCTTAGTTGATAAATTTCTGTAAATTTTATCTATAGTCCATCATAATCACGAGAAACTCTTCGGATTATAATGTTGAGGTAAAATAAGTCAACACAAACTACATACCCAACGTAGAAAGGGTCACATGGAGAGTAAGGTCATATATGCCTACCGACGAAGAAGGGATTCATAGTTGTTTGGCCTATAAAGACTAGTCTTAATTTTAGTTTTAGAGGAAGATCCCATCAACTTTATTTTAATACATTTTAAGTGAACTAATATCTAGCATGCGAGAATGAATAAACTAAGATGATGGCTTAAAATTGTGTGCCATCTTGATGTCCATGATAACTAACATCCAAACTATATGAGTCAATTTTCATGCATATAAGTAGGTGGTCTGGTTTAGGCGGAATATGATGCACTAATTATCATGCGAAGAAAAGCAACGAGAATGAAAAACGTAAAACAAAAATAAAGTCCTAGTGTGGCCTATCTACCAAAATGAACATAAATACAACTTTGGAATCCTTCCTAGGACCCGAGAAGCTTGTCTTGATGTTCCATCTTGGTCCATGTAGCGGGAGTGAGAAATCCAATCTCCATCTTTAGTCTTCTCAAAATTACAATTAATAAATTACAAAATAAACCTATTTACATTCTAATTTCAAAAACATAATACTTAAAAAAACCAAAGGAGATACGAGATCTCAAAATTACATCAAGATTATGTTTCCATCATTACGAAAACATAATCAACCAATGCCACACTAGGTAATACAAATTACAACCGATTGCAAAAATACGTAAATAAACCATTCAACAATTCATACAACTAAATAAAATGCATCAACTATAAATTAATCATTCAAGACATAATTCCTTAATTATGTAGAACAATTTATCGAAACCACCTATTTTTAAAATGATCAAAATTATGTGACAATTCTTCAATTATTCACAATAATTCCAATCTTAATACACATTAACTTGTAATATGAATTAATCTAACATTATTTTAAACCACTTTAAAATAATTGGGTTTCTAAAATTTGTAAACTTTTTCACAACGAACAATCATACATTATAGGAATAATGTATAATAATTATTGGCCAAAACACAAACAACAGAAAAAAAAAAAAAAAGGGAATTTTTTTTTTTTTTTTAAATTGCTCTCGGCATTCAGCCCAAATTTACGAAAAACAGTTTGTTTTTTTTTTCCTTTTTCACGAAAATAACCCTTTTATGTGAACAGTTTGTTTAATGTTGCTACTATAACAAGATTGGCATAATCATCAACTTTTAATTTAAACATAGATCCAAACTAGATGATTCAATTTAACCTCTTAAAATGAATATCGAAATTATGATTAAATCGATTATCTGAATATTTGATTCATCACAATTGATTTGAATATTATTAAATTAATGAATCATGATTCTTAAACAACAATTTAACATCATGTATGCCAAAACTATATAGCAAAACAAATGAACATCATCAATCAAAAACAATTTCCATTTACATTTCAGTTTAATTTTTATCAAATCAAAACATCTACAAATTTATCATATTATCATCTTAACATATTAAAAAAACAATATCAATAAATCAAAATGGAAACAAAGCATCAAAAAAAAATCATCGGTATATTTCATCAAGAAAATTCTGATTATAACGAAATTATGAAATATGAAATTACTAGTCATAAACGAAATTGCATAAACAAAAGAATAGAGATTAGAATTAACCTCCGGTCCTAGCAATTTGGCCTAAGAACAAATATCGAGATCGATATTTTCCTAATCGTTGCACCCAAGATGCTTCGAGAAATGCCTCTTTCTTGCTAGAAAGAAAACCCTAATTTAATAATAATTTTAGGGTAGTTTTTAGGGTTTTGTGATGAGAGTGTTTTTGTGAAAAAATCAAGTGAGAAAAATAATGCTCCCCTCTCTCCTCTTAAACCGTCCAAAAGAGAGAAATGAGGGGAAGATATTTTTCTTCCTTTTTTTCTCAAACCGTGTTACCCAAAAATAAGGAGAAAATCTTCTTATTTTTGGTAGTTATCTTATTGTATAAAATGTGTATAATTATCAATTGTCATTTATGTCGTCACGTATTAATAAGTCCACACACAACAGTTTGTAGTCGATTTATTAATACCGGTCTGTCAACATTTATTATGACAATTTCGTATAATATATACATTAACCATAAATATCGCATATTTATAATTTGCTAATTAAATACAACCGTTTATGTTTAATTACGAATTAACATCTTAATTCGTTTAAGCTAACATTATATACATTAATTAAATATAACAGTTTATATTCAATTTACGAAGTAACAATTAATTCCTCTGAGCTGATATTATTTAATTGTATTAAATAATCGACTCATCATCACTTTGACTAAAACTAACCTTTTAGTCAAATACATGGACTAACCATTTAGTCATATAAGGCATCAATGTGATTATATTTCATATAATCACATCTCTCAAACACATCCTTTAGGTGTGACTTTTAGGGACCAGTTGATCACCGTCATCAGTATGATAATAACGTCAAACTTCTAGCAAGCCAACCGTTATTAGTAAACGTTAATCAACTGATAAAATACTAAGTATACCCTCTGAACCTATAAGAGATTTATACATGTTATCACACTAACTGTGGAGGACGCTAGCTCCAACAGTAGCTTGGGGAATGTCCCAGCAACTGTCCCTTTACCACCACTGACTACTGCGCAGATGGCTTCTTTTCTTCTGCTGTTTTCAAATTTTAATATGAATAAATCTGATTCTGCTTACTCCTTGTGTTATTCTGAATGCAATTCTATTTACGATGATAATGAGGATGATCCTGACCCATACTCAATCGAATTACCTCCCTATATAATCAAAGAAATACTAGAAGAAGGGGCAGGGGCACCAGTTATAGAAAACACCGAACCTATCAACGTAGGAACGAAATTAGAATCCCAATAACTTAGGATAGGGACGGCCCTAGACCCAACTGAAAGGGACAATTTCATCGACCTCCTACACGAGTTCAAAGACATCTTCGCTTGGTCTTACAAACACATGCCAGGGATCGACAGGGATATTGCGGAACATCGCATTCCAATCAAGCCAGGTTTCAAGCCCGTAAAGCAGAAGATTCATCAAATGAGGACAGAGTGCTCTTAAGATTAAAGAAGAAGTCGATAAGCAATTCAAAGCCAGATTCATCAAAGTTTCTGAGTATTCAGACTGGGTGGCTAACATAGTCCCCATGCCCAAAAAGGATGGGCGAATCCGGGTTTGTGTTGATATCAGAGACTTGAACAAGGCGAGTCCTAAAGACGACTTCCCTCTACCTCATATCGATATATTAGTAGACAATACAACAGATCACGCATTGTTATCCTTCATGGATTGGTATGAAGGGTATAACTAAATCAAAATGGTCGTAGAAGATATGCACATGACAGCCTTCGTCACTCAGTGGGGCACATACTACTATACTGTTATCCCGCTTGGGCTAATCAATGCGGGGGCTACATACCAACGCACTGCGACCACTTTGCTACATGACATGATGCGTAAAGAAGTGGAGGTGTACATGGATTATATGATTGTCAAATCCAAGGATAGGAAAGGACACATCGATAACCTTCGCAAATTCTTCCTCAGATTGCGCAAGTACAACATGAGGCTCAATCCTCAGAAATGTGCGTTCGGAGTAACGTCAGACAAGCTTCTGGGATATGTCGTCAACCAGAGGGGGATAGAAATTGATCCATCCAAGATCAAGGCCTTAATCGAAATGCCACAACCCCGGACAGAAAAGGAGATCGGAGGATTCCTGGGCAAAGTGCAGTACATAAGTCGATTCATATCGAAACTCACTATGATTTGCGAGCCTATCTTCAAAAAGCTCAAGAAAACGGACCATACCATATGGGACGAAGACTGTCAAAAGGCAGTTGACAGAATAAACGAGACACTGGTTAAGCCACCCGTGCTAATGCCTCCCCAACGAGATCAACCTCTTGGTTTATATCTCACAGTCACCGAAACAGCTATGGGGGCTATGCTCACGCAGACTGTTGAAAAGGAAGAAAGAGTTATCTACTACCTTAGTAAGAAGTTCTTAGAGTTGGAGAGTAATACGCACCTCTCGAAAAGACATGCCTCGCTCTTGTGTGGGAAACAAAGAAGCTACGCCATTACATGCTTAGCTACTCTGTCAAGGTATATTCTAAAATGGATCCCGTCAAATACCTCTTCGAGAAACCCGTTCTCAACGGACACTTAGCGATATGGAACTTAATGCTCTCAGAGTGCAATCTCAAATACGTACCTTTGAAAGTGATAAAGGGACGTGCTGTGGCTGAATTCTTCGCAGACAATCCCATCCACGATACGCAAGCAACAGATACGTGGTCGTTTCCAAATGAGGATATTCTACAAACCAGTATAATTTCTTGGGATCTTTACTTTTATGGGCATCCAATTTTAGAGGATTCGGAATAGTAGTGTTGCTCATTTCTCCTGAAGGGAGCATACACCACTTTCGGTCAAACTCGACTTCGAGCTGACAAATAACGCAGCAGAGTATGAAGCTTGCCACATTGGTCTATAAGCAGCAGTAAGTTTAGTCATCAAGCATCTTCGAGTTCACGGCGACTCATCCTTAATCATCAACCAGATAACTGGATCCTGGAAAATCCGAAGTAAAAGTCTAGCACGCTATCAGGCTAAGATAGATCAAGTTGCTCAATTCTTCGATCAGGTTACTTATTTACACCTGCCTTGCGAAGAAAATCAGTTTGCGGACGCTTGCAGAACTCGCATCCTTGATTAACATGCCAGACGACATGGTTGAAATGCCCTTGTGCATCGAACGACGATCAGAGCCACCCTATATACACTTCCTCACAAATGAAGAGGAAAACCCAGAGGAACTTTGGTTCCAGGCCATTCTCAATTTCAAGCTCAACGGTACATACCCACCAGATATGGATAAGAGGGGGCAACGCGCCATACGCCTGCTTGCCTCTAAATACCTCCTCATGCAGGGAGAGTTGTACAAAAGAACACCTCTTGGTTTCGTCTTGCGTTGCCTTGATCATTCACAGGCACAGAAAGGAATGGAAGAAGTTCATGATGGAGAATGCGGTCCTCAGATGAGTGGACCCATGATGGCAATGAAGATTACGCGTCTAAGGTATTACTGGACGAAAATGGAGTCAGACTGCATCAAATATAGTAGGCATTGTCACAAATGCCAGATCTTCGGTAATGTGCAACATGTTCCTCCCTTAATGCTATATACCATGACATCTCCTTGGCTATTTCCTACTTGGGGAATAGATATCATTGGGAAAATCACTCCAGCTGGGACAGGATGTCACTGTTTTATTCTAGTAGCCATAGATTATTTTACTAAATGGGTTGAAGCAGCATCTTACACCAGCCTCATAGCCAAACATGTGGCAAAGTTCATACAAACCAACCTCATCTGTCGATATGGTTGCCCGCATGAAATCATCAGTGATAGTGGATCACATTTTCAGGCAGAAGCTGCGCAGATGCTAGCCAAATATATATAAGATCAAGCATCGCCATTCCTCGCCATACAGACCTCAAACTAAAGGCGCGGTGGAGGCGACTAACAAGAATGTCGTCACAATCCTCAAGAAAATGATCGACAATTATCGCGATTGGCCTAACAAAATACCCTTTGCATTATGGGGGTATCGCACGTCAGTTAGGATGCCCACTGGGGCTACTCCTTTCTATTTGACTTACGACATGAAATCTGAACAACCAATGGAGCTAGAGATCCCATCTCTACGCATTCTACTCGAAAGTCAAATTCCAGAAGCTGATTGGAAAAGGAACGGGTATGACGAACTCGTCCTCTTCGACGAACGAAAGCTACGCGCATTACATAATGTGCAGACATATCAGGCACGTATCAAACGAGCTTTTAACAAACGGGTCAAACCCAGAAATATCAAGGAAGGAGATTTAGTACTCAAGTCAATCAAAACTCTCTTACGTGTCGATCCACGGGGTAAATTTAAGCCTAATTTGGCGGGACCATTTTTGGTCAAGTCCATACATTCAGGGGGTGCGGTTAAGATCACAGACCTAGATGGGAATGAGTTTTGTAACCCTACCAAGCTAGACCAATTGAAACGGTACTACCCTTAGGAATAGGATAAAACGCGCCTCACGTGACCCACGTGCCGCTCATGCGACATGAAATAAAACCGGCCCCAGGCCCGCTAAAAGCTCATGACATCACGCTCTTGCGTTTTGACATTTTGAAATCCTCATATCATCAAATAAATTAAATTGCACTTCCTTATGAGTAAGTAAAGCACATGCTTATTTTCTCAGTTCATTACAAGCTCTTGCTTCGAACATTTATTCTTTTACATTTTTTTGAACTACGTACTGGGTTTGATTTCATTTTTTCTAATGAATACGTAGGCAATCCTTCACAGGATAAAACCCGTCATTTCAAAATGTAAATAGAAGGCCATTTGCATGTTGCATTTGAAATTAGACAAGAATAAATAAAGGAAATTCATGAAAGTTTCTTAACTAATAAATCTTTTATTCATCGTTCCATAAATAATAATAATACGCCGAATACATATAAATTTAAATGCCGAAATTTAAAATGCTAGGCTAGGATTCTAAAAACCCCGCCACTTATTACAACTCAAATAATAATAAATAATACTATTATAAAATGACTAAAGCTATTCTTCCATTTTCCCCTTCCCTTTGTCACCCTTGTCATATTTCTTGTCTCGACCACGAGCGGGGCGCTCTTGCTGTTGGAGTAGTGTCCTCCACAATAAGTGCGTTTACATATTAAATCTTGTAAAAGGAATATCAGAGATTTATCTTTTTATTTGTCAGCTGGTCATCGTTAATCGGTAATGATTGGGTGACTAGAGTTTGACATTACTGTCGTGTGACGGCGGTGATCAGCTGATCCCTTTAGGTCACACCTATAGGATGACGCCCAAAAAGAATGAATTAATTGTTTGTATGAGACGTGAGATAATTAATTCCTTATATTAATTGACTTTTAATAAGTCAAGTGAATGTATTATTTGATGACGAGTGACGAACTCGGGCTAAGAGGATTTATTATTTAATTCTTTGATAATTAATTAATAAATGTTAATTGAAATTTAATAATTAATAGTTAATTAATTAAATTTATATGTTGTGTATATAAGTTTTGAGGTAAAGGTTATTAGCTATTTAAATTTACAAGAAGTTGTAAAATTAACTGAATGAGGTAGTATTGACACATTGTATGTTGATAAAAAGGTCTCATGATTACTTAATAGTTAAGTAGTCATTAGTGGTTAATTTGTATTATTTAACTGTTAAATAATTAAATTAATATTTAATTATGTAAGATAATTAAATATAAGACTTATAAGCATTTGTGGGACAAATGTCTGAAATCGAAATGGACTTAATAGGGTCCAAATGGACCGAAATAAATAAGGTCATTAGAGACCCTTTTAGTCAACAATTTGGTGGATATACCAAATGGGATGTTCCTCTCAATTGTTTACATTTGAGAGCACTATATATACCCCTCTTTACTCATTTACATGGTTGAATTTTTAGACCAAAAATTCTCTAAAACTCTTGTCTTGGCCGGTTCATGTAAGGAAGGAAAAGAGTCCATTTTCTTCAGTTTTCCTCATCAACGATTGATCAATTTGTTGATCATAAAATCTAAATATAATTCACAAGTAATAATATACATCATATAATATTATTAGTGTAATAATATTACATAATACAAGGTTACTACTAATATTATCTAGTTAGTAATTTTAGTAGTATTTTGGGTTGAATCTTGGGTGCCACCTTAGGAGATTACCTATTTTGGTAATTAAGGTGTTGGAGGATTATCCTTATTGTATAAGCTCAAGAACAACATCAAGGAAGGAGTCCTTGAGTTGTGCCCATATTTTACCATCAATAATGTAAAGACTTTTTGTCTTAAGATGGTTTTATACCATCTCTTTAATATTTTTCTTTGCATGCATGTAGATTTTGACCACAAAAATTAACTTGTAATTTTGATATCATAAGATGAGTATTAATTTCGTCTAAATAACTAACAAGTGGTATCAGAGCATTGTTACATACATGCATGTTGTCTTAAGACGATTTTAGTAATTTATGAGATAAATTAATAAAATTGATATTATGTTACTAAAATTAGTTTTATCACATAATATGAACTTGCAAGAATAAAATCTTGTTTTAGATTGATATGGGACGAAAATTTGTTTTTTGTTATATTTTTCCAGTTTTTATAACTTAAAATGGCATAAAATTGAGTAAAAATGCATTAAAATTAATTAAGAGTTAATTATATTTGGTTGCATGTTAATTTTATGCATATTTATATAGAAATAACCATATGAATATTCTACTTATGAGATAAGTAGATATTTTAAATTATAGTGATTAATTTAAATAGGTTATTGATTTTTATTTGATAAAAATTGGTAAATAATGGTTATTTTGCAAATAAATATTGATTTAATTTTTGGGCTCGAAATTTATGAATTTTTAGGTCCTGGAATTTGTTCCAAAATGTACAAAATTTTATTTTAACTTATTTCAATTTTTATGGTTTGGTTTAGAATTAAATCGTAAAAATTGCCGTTTTACTGATTAAATTGTAAAATCATTTTAAATAAATTTTAAAACCAAAAATTTTCTCTTGCATGTCATTTTTGGTGTAAGACGAGAATGTTCGAGACCTTGAAAAATTGTTTTCCATAAATTTTATAATTAAATGGAATTTTTCCATAATAATTGTGAATTATTATGTCTTTTTGTCATAATTTGTGTTTTAATCCCATATTAATTCAAGATAATTAGTGAGAATAATTATTTTTAAATTATACCATATTAGTATCATTAGCATATCTTAAAATTGTTTTAATAATTAATTATGAATTTTTATTGGTAAAAATTCCGTTAAAGCAAGCTCAAATGATCGTTGTTGGTAAGTTAGACGATTTGGCATGACATATTTTTTTTTCATAATGCATTTTATTATTCATTTAGATGAATGGTTTTTAGCATTATAATTATGTAATTTTTCCTAATATGCCCATAGGTAGAAGGTTGTATTTCCCGTAATGTAAGGGAATATCGACTTGTTTTATAATTAATTGCGATTTCGTATCGCCTAATTTGTAATTAATTAATAGTTTTTGTTTTAATTTTATTACAAATTGTATAATAGGATATTGTTATGTAATTTAATTATTAGTAATTAGATGAAGCATCTAAAGACGGAGTTTTCATGAAGACGGTGTTTTCGGAAAGGCGTTCCGAAATCCTAAAGAAGGAGGCCATCTTATGAAGACTCAAGGGACCAAGGAGTTGGTTTCCGATATGTAATAGTTTTAGTTAATTAGATTAACTAGGTGGCCATATTAGGACTTGTTTGTTTAATTATGCATCATGCCAAATCGTCACTACATGTTTTTTGTTTTGTTTTTGTTATCGATTTAATTGTCTAGCATTCACCAATTTCGTTCACTTAAAAGTGATAGACAATTAAATTGATAAGATCTCTCAAAATTAGTTTAAAAATTGAGATTAGCCTTACCAAATAATAACACCTATGAATCCCTTCTTCATTAGAGGTAGGTTCGGATCACCGAGATACACTCTTTTTACGTTGGGTAAGTAGGGTAATAAAGGTTATTACACGTGAAAATTGGTTGGATTCAACGGGATAAATATGGGTTGAATCGGTCCACCGTGCCCATATTTATTTCTGGGGCTAAAAGATAGATTTTAAGAAAATCTGTCAACCAAGAGTTCTAGTAGTAGAATCAATCAAGATGTTGACTCACCAAATTTATATAAATATGGGTTGAATCGGTCCACCGTGCCCGTGTTTCTATAAAATTGGATCTTGGAATCATTTATATAATTCAGTGGGAGATCCATATATAAATCGAAACTTGTTAAAAAGGTTTCACAAGTTAAATATTTAAGACGATATATGTTAATCTTTCCTTTCATTTCATTTGTAGTAATCACGATGGCTTCAACTAGTCAAACCGTCACTATAGCTAGAAATTCATGGCTACGTTCTTTTATGGACAAATATGTTTTAAAAGCCGACGGTAGTAATTTTAAAGATTGGGAGGAACAACTTCAATTAGCTGTCGCAAGTGATGGCAAATTACGCAACCTTGTCGATCCCTCTCCCCCTTCGCCTAGTACTAGGGCCACTGCCAATGTAAGGGAGGCTTTTTCAAATTATCAAAAGGAATCCGCTGCAATTAAAAATGTTTTGATTTTATCAATGGATCCTGCTTTACAAAGGCAATATGTCAAGTTTTGTTATGCACATGAAGTATTCTCGAGGCTTTCAACTATGTTTTCTCAAGCCCCGAGAATAATTCAATATGACACCGCAGTTCGTTTCTTTGAGGCTAACCTCAAAGATGGTTAACCTGTAAGTTCACACGTAATTAAAATGATTGAGTACGTGGAAACTTTAGAGGGGTTGGGATACAAGATCCCCGACGAACTTGTGGTGGACCGAGTGCTCCACTCTCTCTCGCACGTCAAAGGATTTACCCAATTTAGGGTAAATTATAATATGACGAACATGAGAAAGAGTTTACATAAGCTCCATTCTCTGCTTGTGCAAGCAGATAAGGACATGGGATTGAGTGGGAGTACAAGGAAAGATGTGCTTGCGATAAATGTGAAGGGGAAAAAGCAGTTTAAGAGGAACGCAGGTAAGAAGCCCGTAAAGGTGGAGGGCAAAGGTAAAGATCTTGCGAATATCTCTACCAAGCCTAAACCTAAAAAGGGTAATCCTCTTAAAGATACTTGTAATTACTGTAAAGGCAAGGGACATTGGAGGCGTAATTGCACGAAATACCTGGATGACATTAAAGCTGGCATTGTGAAGCCAACATGTAATTTCTCAACCGAATCTTTTATGATAGACATAAATTATGCTTCAAATAAAACTTGGGTATTAGATATTGGTTGTGGTTATCACTTGTACAATCATTTGCAGGGCCCAAAAAGCATAAGAAAGCTAAATAAGGGTGTTGATATTCGAATGGGTAACGGGTCTTTGGTAGCCGACGTCTCAGTAAGAACTTATGTACTTAATTTAGCTTCGGGGTTGCAGTTGTATCTTAATAATTGTTATTTTGTACCAACGTTGTCTAGAAATATAATATCAGTATCTATGTTAGACACAGAAGGTTTTTTCTTTGTAATTAAGACAAGTGTTGTACTATTTCCCTAAATGGGATTGTATATAGCCAAGCTATTTCAATCAATGGTATTTATATTCTAAAAACTTGCAACGATTTTTATCATTTAGATAATAAAAGAATCAAAACTGGTGATCCCGATCAATCTTATTTATGGCATTGTCGATTAGGACACATCAACGATCAGCGCATTAAAAGACTAGTGTCGACTGGTGTAATTAAACCTTTTGATTTCGAATCATTTGGTACATACGAATCTTGTCTTCTTGGCAAGATGACTCGTTCACCTTTTCTAGGAAAAGGATCTCGAGCTAGTGAGTTGTTGGGTTTAATACACACCGATGTGTGTGGTCCAATGACAGTCACTGCTACAGGTAATTATGACTATTTCATTATTTTTACCGATGACATGAGTAGGTATGGGTATATCTACTTAATGAGGTATAAAAGTGAAGCTTTGGATAAGTTCAAAGAGTTTCAGAATGAAGTAGAAAACCAATTAAATAAGAAGATTAAAACATTACGATCAGATCGTGGTGGGGAATATTTAAGCAATGACTTTAAAGATCACCTTAAAAACTGCGGTATTGTATCTCAGTTAACTCCTCCTGGCACACCACAATTAAATGGTGTGGCTGAAAGGAGGAATCGAACTTTATTAGATATGGTCCGATCAATGATGAGTCAAATAGAGTTACCTAAGTCATTCTGGGCTTTTGCCATTTTATCTGCTGTACGATCACTTAATAAAAGTCCCACTAAAGCAACTGACAAAACTCCATATGAGATATGGAAAGGGAAGGTCCCGAATTTGCGATACATGAAAGTATGGGGTTGTGATGCTTATGTCAAGAGCGAATCTGACGATAAGCTTGCACCTCATTCTGAAAAATGTATTTTTGTAGGCTACCCTAAGGAAACTTGTGGATATTACTTCTACAATAGTAACGAGAACAAAGTTTTTGTGGCTCGTGAAGCTGTCTTCCTAGAAAAGGAGTTTATTTTTAGAAGACAGAGTGGGAGAAAATTTGAACTTGACGAAGTTTCAAGAGCCACAAACTGATGTGACAGTGCGGGAAGATTTTCCTTCTACGTCAGAATCGGTTATTGTTCCTTCTGAACCTAGGACGCCAGAGAGGGTTAGTCGCCAGCCTGATAGATACCTTGGTGTTATCGAGGAAGATGGTGACTATGAGGTTTTACTTTTGGAAAGTGATGAACCCAAGACCTACAAAGCAGCTATTACGAGTTCTGACTCTAAACTATGGCTCGAGGCCATGCAATCCGAAATGGATTCCATGTACGATAATCAGGTATGGGACCTGGTTGACTTACCTAAAGATGTTCGGCCTCTTCAGTGTAAGTGGATATTCAAAATTAAAATCGGCATGGATACACATAAGGATGTCTACAAAGCTAGATTGGTGGCAAAATGTTTCACCCAGGTTCATGGTTTACACTATGATGAAACTTTTTCACCAGTTTCTATGCTTAGATCTGTTCGGATAATGTTAGCGATTGCTGCATTTCATGATTATGAGATATGGCAAATGGATGTCAAAACCGCTTTCCTGGATGGGTTTCTGGAAGAGGAAGTGTTCATGACACAACCTGAGGGTTTTGTGGATCCTAAAAATCCTAAAAAAGTATGTAAACTTAAGAGATCCATCTATGATCTTAAGCAAGCGTCACGGAGTTGGAATCATCGTTTTGATCATGTTATTAAACAGAATGGTTTATCTCGAAGTGTTGAAGAACCATGTTTATACATGAAGTTTAGTGGGAGTAAATTTATTTTCTTACATCTTTATATGGATGATATATTACTCATTGGGAATGACGTAGATATGCTTGCTTCTGTCAAGAAGTGGTTAGGAAATCACTTCCAAATGAAAGATTTGGGAGAAGCTCAGCGCATATTAGGTATCCGGATCTATAGGGATAGATCCAAAAGGATATTAGCATTGAGTCAAGAAGCCTATATCGATAAGATTCTTGACCAATTCAATATGAAAAACTTCAAAAGAGGTTTTCTACCTACGGGCAGTGGGATCACTTTGAGTAAGTCACAGTGTTCTACTGAGCCTAAGGATATTGAACGCATGAAATTGATTCCCTATGCTTCCACTGTTGGATCGATCATGTATGCTATGATGTGTTCTCGTCCTGATGTCTCGTATGCTTTGAGTATGACGAGTCGTTTCCAGAAAACTCCAGGTGAGAGTCACTAGATAGCCGTCAAGAATATTCTAAAGTAATTGGGAAGGACTAAAGATTCATTCTTCGTGTTTGGAGGGGAATCTGAATTACGTATAATAGGTTATACGGATGCCAGTTTCCAAACCGATAGGGATGATTTGAAATCCCAGGCTGGTTTTATCTTTTTGTTGAACGAAGGGGCGATTTGCTGGAGAAGTTTCAAAGAGTCCGTAACTGCTGATTCTACAACGGAAGCTAAGTACATTGCAGCCTCTGAAGCTGCAAAGGAAGCTGTTTAGATTAGGCAATTTTTAGAGGGACTGAAAGTAGTTCCGACAATCGAGGATCCTATCACTTTGTATTGTGATAACAGTGGGGCTATTTTTCAAGCAAAAGAGCCCAAGTCTAGTAACAAGTCTAGACACGTACTTAGGAAATTTCATGTAATTAGAGATTTAATCGAAAGGAAAGAAATTACAGTTTGTAAGGTTGGGACAGCTGACAACATCGTTGATCCTTTAACCAAGCCTTTGTCTCAAGCTAAACATGATAGTCATGTAGTTTCGATGGGATTGAGACGAATGTCAGATCTGTTGTAAATTATATGATATATAATAATCAAAATATTGTATTTATTATTTCATATATGATAATTACATTTATCGTTGCATTCAGTTTTATATCTAAATTTAAAATACTTTGTTTTTCAAAATAGGTTGTAGTGACAATGTCGAACCCTATTAAAGTGAACTGGATTAACATTGTATTTTGTCCCTAGTTACTTAATTAGGTGACGTCTCGGAGTGACTAGATTGTAAGGCAATAGATGACAAGTTCGACAGTCATATGATCATAGTGATGACTGATCGATTACATAGGTAAATTGTGAGACGGTTTGTCGGACAGTGACCATTTATAGAGTCCTTCTGTTGCTAAGTCGTGGCGAGGATTTCTATTTATTCCTTCGAGTCAATTCTTTAGACTGGTGACTATTTATCTGAGTTGGTGCGGTTTTCCGGTGGCTTTGGTTTTTGTTCTAGGTCGTGCCGTAAAAGGAGGCCGATAAGCATTTACTGGGTCATTGTGATCTGTATCGAACGAAGAAAATAGGTCAACGGGATTGTCCATTTAAGTCATATTTTATCTCTAGGCCACTCGAGGAGAGGTGACTGGAAATGCGTGGCCACGCTCGGATGAGATCTATAGTAGATTATCCGGTCAGACAATCATTCTCCTGACCGAGGAAACCACTTTATGATATGATCACGTGCAAGAACGGCCTGAAAGACATCTTGCATTGAGTGGGAGACATTATTGGACAAGAGAATTGGTAACGCACACTTGTGTCAGACAAGTGGGAGATTGTTGGAGTTGTGTCCTCCACAATATGTGCGTTTACATATTAAATCTTCTAAAAGGAATATCAGGGATTTACCTTTTTATTTGTCTGCTAGTCATCGTTAATCGGTAATGATTGGCGGACTAGAGTTTGACATTATTGTCATGTGACGGCGGTGATCAACTGATCCCTTTAGGTCACACCTATAGGATGACGCCCAAAAAGAATGAATTACTTGTTTGTATGAGATGTGAGATAATTAATTCCTTGTATTAATTGACTTTTAATAAGTCAAGTGAATGTATTATTTGATGACGAGTTACGAACTCGGGCCAAGAGGATTTATTATTTAATTATTTGATAATTAATTAATAAATGTTAATTGAAATTTAATAATTAATAGTTAATTAATTAAATTTATATGTTGTGTATATAAGTTTTGAGGTAAAGGTTATTAACTATTTAAATTTTCAAGAGGTTGTAAAATTAGCTAAATGGGGTAGTATTGACACATTGTATGTTAATAAAATGGTCTCATGACTACTGAATAGTTAAGTAGTCATTAGTGGTTAATTTGTATTATTTAACTGTTAAATAATTAAATTAATATTTAATTATGTAAGATAACTAAATATAAGACTTATAAGCAATTGTGGGACAAATGTCGGAAATCAAAATGGACTTATAGGGTCCATTTGGACCGAAATAAATAAGGTCATTAGAGACCATTTTAGTCAACAATTTGGTGGATATACCACATGGGATGTTCTTCTCAATTATTTACATTTGAGAGCACTATATATACCCCTCTTTACTCATTTGCATGGTTGAATTTTTAGACCAAAAATTCTCTAAAACTCTTGTCTTGGCCGGTTCATGTACGGAAGGAAAAGAGTCCATTTTTCTTCATTTTTCCTCATCAAAGATTGATCAATTTGTTGATCATAAAATCTAAATATAATTCACAAATAATAATATACATCATATAATATTATTAGTGTAATAATATTACATAATACAAGGTTACTACTAATATTATCTAGTTAGTAATTTTAGTAATATTTTGGGTTGAATCTTGGGTGCCACCTTAGGAGATTACCTATTTTGGTAATTAAGGTGTTGAAGGATCATCCTTATTGTATAAGCTCAAGAACAACATCAAGGAAGGAGTCCTTGAGTTGTGCCCATATTTTACCATCAACAATGTAAGGACATTTTGTCTTAAGATGATTTTATACCATCTCTTTAATATTTTTCTTTGCATGCATGTAGATTTAGACCACAAAAATTAACTTGTAATTTTGATATCATAAGATGAGTATTAATTTGGTCTAAATAACTAACACTTGCGTTATCTCCGACCTAATCACCAATGGTCGTTCGCGCGGTCTAGCCTTCCCATTTCGATCCACCACCATTTTCTCAATAGGAGCATTCTTTGGTTTCTTCGACGGATGAACAACCCGATATCCTGCCTCCTTTTCCTCCTCAGTCAAGTACCTTTGGTTCTCCTTCGCCACTTCACGGACTTTGTAGACTAGAGGCTCATGTTTCCTTAGCTTCTCACGCTCCTCGGGGGGGGGGGGGGTGTGCTAGCTTTCCTCCATTGCAGATATGAATCAGATACCCATAATGAGCCAACCGGGACGGGTATGAACAACATATTTCTTTGGGGCCAACGAATTGCCCACTCTCGACAAGACTCCGTAGTATGCGCCAAGGCAGTTTGCGGGACATTGTCTAGCTTCGGGATTTTCTATCTTAAGCCCACTTGCCTCATCAATCTCTCCGAAAAAGTATGAAACATGAATTCTACGCCAGGAACGCGAATGGACCGCTTCGGATCCAAGGATGATACTCCAGTCACTGATCTGAGATGCCACCATGGCACTATCCATCTGATCAAGGGCCCGCCTTCACTCTTAAGTTTATTTTCCCAATAATCGCATACTAGAGTGAAGTCCACCATGTACAGCCTCGTTCTAATTGCAATCGATCGGGAGCGGTATCCTACCACATCAACTGGGGGCTCGATCAACCTCAGTCTTTCCATCAGCCATATCTTTAAAGAAAAAGGAGACTGGAGTCAATCCCATATTCGGCCAAAAAAAACAAAAACAAAAAAAAAATGAAAAAACGGACATAATAAAACATCCAAATAGGACAAAAGACGCGTTCTTACCTGTAAAATGATAGGACTCCCAAGATAAGGATTCTCGTGGTTCGCCTTCCTGTTGTCCAAGCCAAGGATGGCCTCTCCTAGAATCAAGCATGCTGGGCTCCTGCGCAGTTCCATTTGCTCCACTATGGCTAGAAGTCGAGGGTCACCCCTCATCTCTTGGTCCACGTGCCCTCGAAGGATATAGAAATGAAGAAGGCATAATCCATAAGCTCGGCGCCTCGCCACATAAGAAATAGCGGGGTCCTTCCTATTTATATATCGATCAACAAATTCAAACATACGGACGCCTTTTGAGGTCACGAGACGGTCTACCTCAGCCTTGGTCAACCCAAGCAAGTCCCTGAATTTGTTTTTATATCCTTGAGAGCTAAGGGTATAACCGGAACACTTTCTGCGTCCCATCCTCCAACCGCAGCAATTTCTTCAGGAAAAGGACAAATTTCGCCTACCGGGAAGGCAAATACATGGAAATTCGGGTCCCAATATTCAAGACATACATCCAAAAAGGGCCTCACAACCTTCACTAGTTTCAAACTTATGATTGATCCCAAATTGAAAGCACCCATGTCGTGTTTGTCCACATTTGTGAATTCATTCGTCCACTCCTTAATGCGATTTTCAAAGGCATCCGTATTTTGTTGGAATTTTTGAGAAGATATATAAGAGATGTAATAGACAAAGTCGAGAAAGAGAGAATTCTGATAATAGAAGCTCAACCGAGGTCTCTATTTATACTATTCGTTGTTTCCTAATTTCAGCTAAAGACGGACCAGCTGGGGAAATAATGCAGCAAGTGTTGCGCCTCTTCGAAGAATCGCAGCTTCTGTTGCGCCTCTTCTCCGGGTCCTTTTCCTCGTTTGATGACCGTGAATCTTTCCTAATTCCGTTTTGTTAAAATTTCCTATTCCTATAAGGATTTAATTCGGTAATTCCGTGTAATTGCCAAATTTGTGTTTCTTAATCGCTACGGGTTCGCTTTTCGAGGCAACATCAACATTTTCGCCATAAACGCACACGTACTCATTTTTATTTTCTTTTTCTTTTCGGGGAATCATTTCACTCCCTTTTTTCAAAATATTTTTAATACACTTAAACATTTCTTTTAAATTCTTTTTTTTAGGGGGTAGCCCACCCTACCATCCGGTCGCGTCATTTTTGTCCATTTTCGGATACTTTTTCATTTTTTGTCCATTTTCGGACGCTTTTTTCATTTTTGTTTAATTTTCAGGCAATTTTTTTTCATTTCCGCGCTTGTTTAGGCCATTTATTTAAGTTAATTCATTTTATTATATGCTTTGCTATGTGATTTTCTACGTAAATTTTGGCAGCATGACGGCATAAACCGTCACATGCCAAACCTGTTTTTTTAAAAGCTAACCTGCAGATACATCAAACACCCAACAACAAAGGTACACAAGCCATCATATATACAACCAAAAAGTAAAGTGTACATCAAAATACGGGCCCCTGCCCAAGCCAAAGTGACATCAAAAGAAAATTTACAAATGTACAACAAACAGCCAGCTAACTAGTCCTGGCGACCCTTCAGCTCAGCTACTGTCGCCTCAAGAGCAGCAATCTCAGTATCTATAACCTCGAGCTCTCTCAACAAGCAGGCCGTCTCCTCATGGGACTACGCTAGCTCATGCTCCAAGACACGCTCCCTCAACACAAAAGAAAATGGAGCAACATTTCACTTTACCCCCCTTCACAAGATTGGAAGTAGTAAGAATAAGAAATAAGAAACGGGAATGAAAGGTTCATACCTGCCTCCCAGAGCCACTTGCAAGGGCCTCGATGGTTGTAGCTCGCAGCCGGTTGGCCATCCTCCACAGCTCCACGTGCCTAGACGGTGCCACCTTCATTCAAATACAAAGAAGGTTCAAGCAAATGCATTCATATGTAATAAGGCATAAAAGTACAAAGACAGCCAAAGCTGGGGGCTTACCCTCCTCACGATGTGCTGCCACTCGACCAAGCAAGCATCGGTCACCGCCTCACTGAAGTCACGGATCTCCGAGATCGTCGTCATGCCCGTCGAGTCAGTTGACTCCAGTGTCTCTGGAAAAGCTGGGGGCTCGACGCTCGCCACCTCGATCTCCTGCAAAGCTCAAATGATTCATTATTTTGATGATCATTCATCGTTTATCAGTTTTATCAAATAAAAAGTAAGTATGCTTACCACGATCGCCCAGTACGCTAACCTCTGACGAACAAACTCGGCGTACTCCTCACTAGGAAGGAGGAAAGCGTCACCACTCGCACTAGCCAGGTCCTGTTAGGTTCTTTAACCCCTAATTAGACTCCTCTAATTAGTTTCTAAATTACTCACTAATTTAAAATAATAGATCTAGTTGCATGCAATATGTAAATAAATGAAATAAGGAGAAAAACGGTTTTACCCTTACCAAATGGTGGACCGATTTATTTTGGCACAAGGTAGGACACCTCTTAGTTGCACCCAAGACTTACCCTTAACACTAATAATATTATTAACTAGATAATATTACTAGTAACCTTAAATTTATTTTAATAAAATTATTATTACTACACTAATAATGTTTTTGAGATATTAGAATTTTTAGAAAAAATTCAAGTACAAAACTATTTTTGTGAGAAGGTCCCTTTTTAGAGAGATAAGCATAAAATATAAGAATAATAAAATGAGAACATCACATGCTCATAAAAGGGGAGGGGAGACCAGTTTTTCATACCTTGGTTAGGATGGGTGGTTTGCTTTTTGTCATACCCAAAAACTAGGGTAACTTTTTAGGTCATAGGTCTTATGATTATGTTTTTACAATTAAAAACAATCAACCACCAAAAACCGGTTTCCTACACTAAAATGGACATTCATTTTATCTTTGTAATTTGTCATTTGTAATATGTTGTGACATGTGACATGTAAGATGTCATTAGACATATTAATGCATATTTAACAAATTAAATATCATTTTGGAACAAATAAATTATATTTAGCAAATTAACAAGTAATTCACAATTACATGTATATAAAATGAGTCACATTAAGTCAAGTTAATATAATCTACAATATTTTGCAATTATGTTTAACTAATTACTCTTATCTGAAATGTTTCATAAACATTAATCAATTTTAGTAATATAACATATTAATTACTAAATTGAATCTTATTTAATCACATTACAATAAAATATATAACTCTCACTCATTGATAAAAATTTGTTCAATTTAAGGATTTAATTATCTGTATCGACATACAATTAATTAACTTATCAGTTAAGGGAATTGTCCTATAGGTGTGACCTTAAGAGATCAACTGATCACCACCGTCAAACGACAGTAACGTCAAACTCTAGTCAGCCAATCGTTACCGATTAATGTTGATCAGTTGACAATATATTGAATCATCTCTTGTATATTCTTTTATATGAGATTTAAATATGTGATCGCACTATTGTTGAGGACACATAATACAACAATCTCCCACTTGTCCGAGACAAGTGTGCGTCACCAATTCTCTTGTCCTATTACTATCTCCCACTCAATGCAAGGTGTCTTGCAGGTCATACTTACACTTGATCATATCTTGAGTGGTTTCCTCGATCTGGAGAGTAACTGTCTGACCAGAATTATCTACCATAGATACCTTCCGAGCGTGGCCACGCATTTCCGGTTAACTACTCCTCGAGTGGCCTTGAGATTTCAAACAACCCTGACAAGGGGTGAACAATTCCTATAGCACTATTTCCTTCGAATAGCCATAGCTCATCATGACCCAAAAGATGCCCATTTGCTCTCCATATTCGGAAGTCATTGAGAAAAAATAAAAGTCAATTGAAAACTATGCCACCTTGGGCGAACAACCTCTAGTTAATGAATCGACTCAAAAAGAATACTATAGTAGCTCTCGCCACGACCAGGCTATATAAAAATTTCCAGAACTCTATAAGCGGTCACTGCCCGACAGAGTGTCCCACACAGTCTGCCTATGTGATCGACTAATCATCTCTTATGACCCTGTGGCACTTGAACTTGCCATCAATCGACTCACACTCTAGTCACTTGGAGACGTCACCTCATATAAGCAACTAGGGGCCAATACTATGTTAATCCAGTTCACTTTGGGTTCAACGTTGTCCTTACAATCTATTTGGAAATAACAAAGTAATAAAAGTGTTTAAAATAAAACTCAAACAATCAATGTATTATCACAAATATAAAATTAATACAATATCAATTACTACATAATCTATAATCCATTTTTAATTTTGTATATAATCGTACATTTCAATTCAATTGAAATGGCATGATTTATCATGTTAAGCCTATGAGAAAGCCTTGGTTAACAAGTTTTAGCAATATCTTGCATCTTACTTAACCTCATTATATACTATTTTCCTTCGTTATCTATAATCTTGTATTATAAAACCTTTTAAGTATGTGTTTAGATCCAATCTAGACATAGGCTCTCTTGCCTTAGGATAGCTCCCACTGTCCTCACAGTGTTTGGGATTCATCCTTCTTGCATATCTCATAGATGCAAGTGTACTCAAGGAATCAACCGATCACAACCGTCAAACGACAGTAACGTCAAACTCTAATGAGCCAATCGTTACCGATAAATGATGATCAATTGACAATATAATCTCCGTTGTATATTTCTCATTGTTCAACTGCCTAGAACGTTTCTCGCAGATTTACTCCTCAAATAATCATAGCCAAGATGGTTCTCCAACCATCCTTATGTGTTTAGAATATGGTTTTTGTGTAATTCATTGCACATAAATCCAACAATTATTTCCAAACATTTAGCTTCATATCTTTAGTCCTTCTTGGGTACTAACGAATGAACTATATGGTTATATAGTGACTTTCACAAAGATTCGATTTTAATTTCTCGTCATACTCCAAGTATACGAAGTATAAAAATAGAGATACATCTTAGCATAATAAATTAATCCAGCAGCGGAAGCAAATGGATTCAATTTTTACATGTTCAATACTTTTGAACTTGTCAAGATTCTTATTAACATAAGAATATTAACTTTATGCTAATTTCCATCGAACTGGATATCTTAGAGATGTATTATTCTTCTCTTAAGTCTTTCATCACTCATAGTGATCAATATGTTATTTACATATAAGACTAATAATACCACACTACTCCCACTAAACTTCATGTATAAACAAAAGTACTCGACAAATCGAGAAAGGTTTATCACATGACTAAAACATAGCATTCAACTCCTTGACTTCTACTTAAGATTTTTTCTTAAGTTCGCATCCTACCTTAGGATAGTTGTTATTTACAAAACTCATGCAAGATGATTTTAAAATCCAACAGGCAAATAATATTATGAAATCCGAATTTAACGAAGCGTTGCAATTGTTGTAAAACTCTTACCATCAATCAACCAAGTCATGGAAACATCTTAATGTTTACGTTCAGTTCGGACTTTTGCGGAGTTGAAACTAGATAAAGCACCTTAATAAGTCACAGGTTTGTTACTTTCAAAAATAACATGACTCCTGTTCACTTAGGTTTCGAAAAAATATTTACTGATTTTGACCAAGAAAGAACATTTTCCTACGTCTTATGATAAGTTTGTGGCTCTTGAACATTTTCTCCCACTCTGTCTTTAAAGAATAATCCTCTTTTCTTAATAGACAGCATCACGAGCCACAAAACCCTTCGTTCTCGTGATCATGTAGGAAAAAATGAGCACATGTTTACTATCAAAACAAGCTACAATTTAGGTACCATGCCTAACCATATCTTGCATGAAATGTAGATGATTGTTTTAACTATGTTTTGTTTTAGTGGAAAAATTAAATGCCAGGCAAATTTTATAACAGAAACTACCTCCAACTCTATTATAAAGATTCAATCATATCATATAGGATTCTTTGTCACTTTCTAACACACCTTATCTAATATTATGTGCTTATAAAGGTGAACTTGTGATATCATATCACACTCTTTTTAGTGCAAATCAAAGTCATTACTTTATTGTTCCCCGCCTTAACAAAGTACTAATACATCGGTTTTATAATCTCTAGGTTTTGATACTTTTAAAAATTCATTGAACTTATTCAAAGAATTTCTCTTCTTACCTCATTAGGTGGATACCAAGTATCTACCTAGTTCGTTGGTAAAAGAGATGAAGAAGTAATAACCTTTTCTGATTGAAATTGTTTTCGACCATACACTTCAAATTGTAAATAGGGCGAATATAAGCTCTATTCATAATCCTTTTCAAGAAGAAGATCATGAACTATCTTGCTTTGAATACAAGATTCGCACATACCAGTCTATGGACTATTGGGGATAACATTACTTCGTTGATTTGTACAAGTCTTTTTTTTTCATTAATTATTATTACTCTAAATACCTCATGGTTTGGTATTATTTGGACTACAAAATCAAACCAGATTCTAGAACAAGATTTGATAACTACTAGTCAACAAATCGGAATTCATTTATCAACAGATTTTTTTTCTTCCCTTTGAACTCATTTCAATAATTCTTTTAGTTACTTTAATAGGCGCAATTGCTATTGCGGGTCAATAATTCATTTTTAAAATTAGCAATAAAATATAGTATTTTATCATATCCATCATATACATTTACATTAAATTCTATTCAGATTCGTTTATAAACTTTTAGTTTGATTTCTTATTACCAACGTCTTTTTTTTTGGTTTTAATTTTGTCAATTTTCTTTGAACTTATGGTATTCTAGTCAATCAAATGGGTTTAATTATTGTTCAGATTGAAATGCATTAAATCTAAATTTATATTGATAAGTAGTTGATCAATGATGCTCGAACATGTACTTGTTTTGAGTGCTTATTTATTTTCTTTCGGAATCTATGGATTAGTCACGAGTCGAAATTTAGTCCGGGCTCTGATGTGTCTTAAACTTATATTGAATGCAGTTAATCTAAATTTTGGAACATTTTCTGATTTTTTTTATAGCCGCCAATTAAAAGGAAATATTTTCTCAATTTTTGTTATAGCTATTGCGTTACTTTGAAGCAAAGAATTGGGCTTGCTATTATTTCTTCAATTTATCGTAACAGAAAATCAACTCGTATCAATCAATCGAATTTATTGAATAAATAGTCATTTTTTTATTCTCTAGATTATTTATTCTAAATATTATTATTATATTCTATATAAATATAAATTTTAATTTGAAGTTCCATTTAAATTATTAAGTATCGAACTTTAAGGTGAAAAATAAATTTCAAATGTAAGAAGTCAAAGTATTTTGGACCCGTTTTCTATTTATTTTTTAGTAAGTCGTCAATCCAAGCCAGAAGTTAATATCTTCAAAAAATTCTGGTAAATCGTTGATTCGTCTGGTATTTTAATATGTACTTCATTTACTTTACTATAACTAGATCGAAAATTAAACTTAATGAAATTAAAAAAATTTAATATCCTGTCACATTCAGTAAAGATTTATGATACATGTATAAGGTGTACTCAATGTGTTGGAGCTTGCACTACAGATGTATTAGAAATGATACCATGGGACGGATGTAAGGCTAAACAAATAGCTTCTGCCCCAAGAACTGAGGACTGTGTTGGTTGTAAGAGATGCGAATCCGCTTGTCCAACAGATTTTTTAAGTGTTCGGGTTTATTTATGGCATGAAACAACGCGGAGTATGGGTCTAGCTTATTGATACGTCCCAGAAAATTGCATTTGAATCCATTTATTCAATTTGGATTTTTTACTGAAAAAAACCCCCACCCGAAAAGAAATTTCTTTTCGGGTGCGGGTTTTTTTGGCCCAAGTGTATCTTGTCTTTACCACGAATTCTTTTCCTTGGTTAACAACAATTGTCGTTTTACCCATATTTGCAAGTTCTTTAATGTTAATTCTCCCTCATAGAGGAAATAAGGCAACTCGGTGATATACAATAGGCATATCTACTCTAGAGTTACTTCTAACAACCTATGCATTTTGTTATCATTTCAAACCGGACGACCCAATAATCCAATTGGCGAAGATTATAAATGGATCAACTTTTTTGATTTCCACTGGAAATTAGGAATAGATGGACTTTCGATAGAACCCGTTTTACTGACGGGATTCATCACTACTTTAGCGGCTTTTCCAGTTACTCGGGATTCCCTATTATTCCCCTTTCTGATGTTAGCAATGTACAGTGGTCAAATGGGCTCTTTTGGAATGGAAATTAGAATGATATTAACTCATATTTATTCATTATCTATGTTAAGTCAAATGTTTTATGCATATAAGTTATTTAATATTACAAACTCTTATTTTTTTTTATTCTGGTCGACGAGAATTTTTTGTTTCGACTTCTATCTTTCTACCTGTAATAGGTGTTGCCGTTTACCCGGATTTTGTTCTTTCATTATCCGCTGAGAAGGTAGAAGCTATTTTATCGAACTTTTTTCTAGATAAGTTTCATTTAATGAAATGAAAAAGTAGTCATTTTTCTCTTTCTATTTGTATACTTGTAATAAGAACGACTGAATTGGAATTATAATTCGGGCATTTTATACATTTGTGAGAACCATCTTAATCGTTCTCACCTGTTTATAAGTTGATAAGAAACACCTTGGCGTATGTTTGTCTTCGTAAAGTCTTTTCTTCAATTAAATTTAATTTAGAATGAACCATAACTATGTTGCCCTATTCCTAAGAGATTGACTCCAAAATAGCATATCCAAATTATAAGAAAGCCTATAAAAGCTACAATTGCAGAATTTTCGCCCGGAATTTTTTTTTTTGTTCTAACATGTAAATAAATTGCAAATACAGTCCAAGTAATAAATGCCCATGTTTCCTTTGGGTCCCAATTCCAATATGAGCCCCATGCCTCATTTGCCTATACTGCTCCTGAATGAATACCTATAGTTAAAAGGATAAATCCTAAACTAATAACACGATAACTCCAATGATCCAGTTGGTCAATCAATTGAGATCTATAATAATTTTTAACAGAAAAGGCTGAAACGCTTTCTAAAATATTGTCTTTTTCGTTCATGTGTGGAATTTCACTAAATAAAAAGGACTCGTTTAATAAATGTTTTCTTTTAGAAAAAATGGTTATTATAGCTTTTTGAAATAGAATGATTAGAAGTGCTACTGATAACAATGATCCGCATAAAAGAGCGGCATAACCTAGAACCATCATACTTACGTGCATCATTAACCAATGGGATTGAAGAGTGGGTACTAATATTGAAGATTGGTGCATTTATGTTAAAAGGCCTGAAGTAGCAAACCCTTGGGTAAAAATAGCACTTGGTGCAGTTATTGCACTTAAATAATTTTTTTTGGTTTTTAAAATATGGAATCATATGAATAATGTAAAAACTCCAGGAAAGGAAGATTAATGATTCATATAGATCACTTAATGGGAAATGTTTCCAATAAACCCAACGCGTAATTAATAATCCCGTGAGGGATAAAAAAAAGTAACTTTCAAGCCTTTTTCTAATGAATTATATAGTCGTACTTTTTGATTGACTACTAAGGTTATGAAATGGAGTGTAATTACAACGGAAACCGTTGAAAACGAAATATGAGTCAAAATACGTTCTAAAGTCGAAAATATCATATAAAACTCTATCTATACATATATAAAAAAGAAATACTTCAATTAAAAATTATCAAATGAAAAAAAGGAAAGAAATTTTATTTCTCATTATTATTCATTTGATAATTTTTAAGATACCATGCCGCCACTCGGACTCAAACCGAGATGCTCTCGCACTGCTTCCTAAGAGCAACGTGTCTACCAATTTCACCATAGCGGCTTGTTTGAAATCATAATAGTCTTTTTTTATTCAATCGACGAGAGTAATTTTTTTTTATTGTATAAATTTTTTTTTGACAAATAACCATGTGGGGTTAGTTCAGTGGTAGCCGGGTTAAACCTTGAAACTTGCAGAAATGCAGGAGTTGAGAGGTCCCGGGTTCGACTACCAGCTGGGGTGATGATCACTTGGCCACTACAGCCCCCGAAGGGGGTGACTTACATGGTCCATGTGGTGGTGCGGGAATGCATGGGCCCGGGGGGATTCAACCCACTCGTCATCAAAAGAAAATCTAAAAATGCTTTTAATTTAAGTAAATTTTAAAGTACCACTTTGATTTGATAATTGACTCTCGTGTCGTTTAGATTTGGAACTTTTGTAAATAAAATATTATGTCTCTCACTCCGAGGTAGACAAGAAAAAAGTTTTTTCTCGTTTTCTTTTCATTTATTAATCATTTTTGATCTGATTTCTAAATTAGTAAATAACAAATGAATATGAATCCTCAAAAATCTACTGTTTTAGATCACATTTGAAATACGACATCGAACTCTTTTTTCTTCAAAGGAGACTTTATATATCCAAAAAAATGAATTAAACATAAACATATAGAATAGCATAGGAAATTTTCTTTGTATTTTGTATATAGGTTATTTTATATTTGAACAAAACAATTTAATATTGAACTGAACATGTCATATAAGAAAAGTTGTTCGTTTTTTATTTTAAAATTTAAAAAAAAACTTTGATAATTTTGTTGTGACAAAACATAAAAGGGTTGATGGGGAAAAATTCCCATCTTAGAAGTTAAAAAAAAAACGATGATGATTATAATTTTTTTTTTTTTTGAAAAAGGACCCTTTTTTGGTTGACATAAGAGCTCTTCTTCTACATATCATAAGAAAAAGTCACACGTTTTTATAATTTTATAAATATTAATTAAAAAATTAATAAATACAAAATTGTCATAATTTCGGAAGTTAATTTGTTCTGTTAAGAACTTTTTTTTTAATCAGGTCCATTTTGATTATTCCAAGTTTTAAGTACTTTTTTTAGTACAAAAAAAGCTTTTTGAATTCCCAGTATAAAGAGATTTTGCTAACGAAAAATCTTTTAACGCCGCCCAATACCTCTTCTTTTTCCAAAAATTCTTACGAATACGCTTTTTCGAAATAGAAGTGCTTTTTTTTGGAACTGCCATTTCAAATTTAATTTAGTCTTCATTATTATAGTTGGATGTGAAAGACATCTATTGTTTAAAAAAATCTTTGTTTCTTATTCATTATCTATGTATTTATATTCTAGGCGATAACCAAATTTTGTATTAAATAACAATATGGGCGATTAGTAGAAACAAACTATTTTATGATCCATAGACTATTCATAAAAAAATGCATATGAAATTCAAAATTATTATTAATTAATGACTAAAAATGTTACCATATATCTATTCTCTAGTTTTTTTTGTTGTATTTTAATTGAATTTATATGTACATAATAAACCACGCCGACAAATTTTAAAACCCACTACTTACTTATTACCTAATCTTAATTTAAAAACCTGACTTTAGTTTTTTGAAAACATATCGACTTTTTATATATTTTTTTGGACTAGAAAATAATCCAAAATTTTTGTGTCCAACGGGTTAATAATTCCGAATTCCGAACTTATTTTAGGAAAAACTAATTTTTTTGTATCATTAGAGCTTTAGTAACTAATTTTTATAGTCTATAGACGAATTCGAAATGCTTTGAATATAAAAGGAAAGTTTTTTATCTTCTTTCTCCATTTTATATATTCAAATTGACTTATTTATTAACAAATTTTATATTTGACCAATAAGAATTTCTTGATTTGAATATTAAAAAAATTCAACATCTATGTATATTTATTTAGTGTTATTATATATCGTGATTTTTAATGGATTTCTTTCAAAAGATTACTATTTAAAAAAATTAAATTCGAAATAAAAATTATATATTATGGAACATATATACCACTATGCATGGATCATACCCTTCATTCCACTCCCAGTTCCTTTCTTAATAGGAGTGGGACTTCTCCTTTTTCCAACAGCAACAAAAAATATTCGACGGATGTGGGCTTTTTCTAGTATTTCTTTGTTAACTATAGCTATGATTTTTTCGATGACGGTGGCGATTCAACAAATAAATAGTAATTCCATTTATCAATGTGTATGGTCTTGGACTATTAATAATGATTTTTCTTTTGAATTTGGCTATTTACTCGATCCACTTACTTCTATTATGTTAGTCTTAATAACTACTGTTGCAATTTTGGTTCTTATTTATAGCGATAATTATATGTGTCATGATCAGGGATATTTAAGATTTTTTGCTTATATGAGTTTTTTCAATACTTCCATGTTAGGATTAGTTACTAGTTCAAATTTAATACAAATTTATATTTGTTGGGTATTAGTTGGAATGTGTTCGTATCTATTAATAGGTTTTTGGTTTACACGCCTCATTGCCGTGAATGCTTGTCAAAAAACATTTGTGACTAATCGTGTAAGAGATTTTGGCTTATTATTAGGAATTTTAGGTCTTTATTGGGTAACAGGCAGTTTCGATTTTCGTGATTTGTTTGAAATATTTACTAACTTAATTAAAACTCATGAAGTTAATATTTTATTTTGTATTTTTTGTACTTTATTCTTGTTTTCTGGTGCAGTTGGAAAATCTGCCCAATTTCCTCTTCATGTAAGGTTACCCGATGCTATGGAGGGGCCTACTCCGATTTCAGCTCTCATACATGCTGCGACCATGGTCGCAGCTGGGATTTTTTTAGTTGCTCGTCTTTTTCCGCTTTTCATAGTTATACCTTATATAATGTATGTAATCGCTTTTATAGGTATAATAACTTTATTTTTAGGAGCTACCTTAGCTCTTGCTCAAAAAGATATTAAGAGAAGTTTAGCTTGTTCTACAATGTCTCAATTGGGTTATATGTGTTAGCCCTAGGTATGGGTTCTTATTGAGCTGCTTTATTTCATTTGATTACTCACGCTTAGTCAAAAGCTTTATTGTTTTTAGGATCCGGATCCCTTATTCATTCAATGGAAACGCTTGTTGGATATTCTCCTGATAAAAATCAGAATATGGTTCTTATGGGAGGATTAACAAAACATGTTCCAATTACAAAAACTGCTTTTTTAATAGGTACGCTTTCTCTTTGTGGTATTCCGCCTCTTGCTTGTTTTTGGTCCAAAGATGAAATTCTTAATGATAGTTGGTTGTATTCGGCAATGTTTGCAATAATATCTTATTTCACAGCCGGATTAACCGCTTTTTATATGTTTCGAATTTATTTTCTTACATTTGACGGGCATTTAAATCTTTATTGTAAAAATTATAATGGAAAAAAAAACCATTTCCCTCTATTCAATGTTTCTGTGGGGTAAAGACGGATTGAAAAAATTTAATAAAAATCCATCTTTAGTTACCTTATTAATAAAGAATGCTAATCGAGCAGAGGCTTCTGTTTTTAGGAAAAAACCATATAAAATTTACAAAAAAATTTTAAAATAATTCGATCTTTTATTACTATTACTGAAAAAAAAATTATTTCTAGTTTGAATGGTTTGAGACACTGGTCAAAACTAGTTTCTAAATGCGATTTTCAATTGAGAATTGAGAAATGATTGGGGTCACCTACTTGAGTCTTGTATATGACATTTTATTTCTAGTTTGAATATAATTACCTTGATTTGTATGGTCTCACCATAAACTTAATCGTGGTATGTAACGGCACAACGCTTTTTTTAATTGCATAATAGTGAAACCCTTTGCGTTTTATACAAAACTTGAATTATATTCTTAATTAGAGTTAGTGTACTTCATGACAATTATTGAGGTACATTTCTAAATACAAAACTAAAATGAGTACACTACAACATTCTTGCTAGTCGTCACACGATAATGCCAAATATTATGATGAAATCCACAAATTTGTATCAAATACTCATGATGTGGTAAATAGGAAGAATGTAATGTCAATGTCATAGATATTAAAGAAAGAATATGTTGGAGTCACACAACCAACTTCCTTGATATTTACGTAATTGGGGTTTGTATCTATTTTAGTTTCTAACACTTTCTCTTTTGAGCCTAGTTCTACTCTTAACAATTAAGATAGGTGCTTACTTCTTATCGCTCCCACTGACTTCAAGAATTTCTACTTGATGAAGACTTATCTTCATATTAATTCCTAGTTAATCCTTCATAAGGGTTAACTCTATTGTGGTATTTGGTTAATCAAAATTTCTAACAAATCAATTAACCAATTTAACAATGTCATGTTCTTAACTAATTAAGTGCTTGATGACAAGTGTTTAGGTTGAGCAATAAGACTTTTGAACCGTGGACGCATAGAAGATATCATCAAAACATATTTTGACTAATCATTACTTCTATTCATACTTTATTCACAAGAAATCATACATAGGTATGTTAGGAATTTAAGATGCTAATCTTATATGACATATGACAATTCCTATGGAATTCAATGGAATAGAACGATTCCTATGGAGCTAGTCCATGCCTTATTTAAACGGTTCAATTGAGTCCTTTAGAAAAGAGATTCTATTTGTCTTTAGCTATAGTGGTTTAATGGAGACATAAGTTAAAATCGAAATGACATCGTATATGTCTAGGGCAAAGATATAGAACAAATTTAAACAACGAAATAGTAGGAAAATAACATTCATCGTAATATATGAAAACTTTTAGTAAGTTTTAGCATTTATATAATGACCTCCACCCAATTATATAAACGATTCCAAGACTCAAATTCATACTATAGCTCGATTGTGGGACAACGGTCCCTCCACAACCTTTACTAATACAATTTGGTGGGTTAACTCGTTTAACCGATTCTACACTTAGAACTCGGTCGATGAAATTACATTAAGTTCATCTTTAGCCCGGACCTATTGAGACAACGGTCCCTCTAATATCTCCGTTGAGATCAACCAAATTTCGAAATGTAATAACATCTCATTACCCCACTTACCCAACGTTAAAAGAAAGCATCCCGGTATAATATTTCAATACCATATTGTACCCCTAATGAAATTGGGATTCAGGAGTTCCTACTATTTGGTAAGGCTAAGTCTCAAATTTTAGAAATGTGAAGGTCTTGTCAATTTATTATCTATCTCTTTTAAGTGAACAAAATTAGTGATCTATCGATAATTATAATTGACAAGGTCGAAGATTCGATATAAAAGATATGCATGAGTTGTTATGGCGATTTGGCATGCATGCAAACATATAAAATAGAACATGTAAAGAAAAGCAATTTCCTAGTATGACCTTTCCTAAAATGGAAAATCCAATAATCTATTACATATTCGGAAACCAACTCCTTTTGTCCCTTGAACTTCATGTGACACGCCTCCCAAGGAAACACCGTCTTTATCGGAACTCCTTTCCGAATGGCTCCGTCTTTAGGAAACTCCGGAATTACAAAATTAATAATAAAATACATAGCATATCTTATTATACATTTGTAACAAAAATTTAAATCTATTAAATTACAAAACTGTGATGCGAGATCACAATAAAATTACAACCGAATCGATATTCCCTTACATTACAAGTAATACCAATTAAAAACTAAGGCCATACTAAGACAAATTGCATGATTCAAAATTACATAAATTTAAATGACATACATCTATAAAAATATGCAGCATTATATATGTATTCAACATGCAAAAATGAATGTGCCAAACCGGCTTACTAGATTATATCGTATATCGCTTGGGTTTTATGGAAATGCGTGACTTTTAACTTATTAAAATCACAAAATAATACTTAAATCAAATTAAAGCCCAATTTAATTACCCTAACTGTCTTAAGACTCAAATATTAGTCCACACTAATATTTGACAATAATCTAAATTAGTTTTACATTATTGCTCATTATAATCTTATTAATCTTAACAATTAAGAAATAATTCCCAATAAATCATAAAAATTTGGAAAAATTCGAAATCAAAATTTTGTATATTCTTCAATACGACCATGATCCCAAAAATTGAATAAAACTTGCTCACAAAGCATTTTTAATTTATTTCATGAATAAATAACATAAATCATAATTTTTACAACTTAATTCCAAATTAATCACAAAAATTATGAAAAATTCAAAATCAAAATTTTGAACATATTATAATAATTTCTAGATCTTGGAAAAACATAAATCCAACCAAAAATTTTGAATTAAATTTTATGACTAATAAAGTTGCCTTTTATCGATTTTATCACATAAAAAATCAATAAACACACAAAATTACCAAAATTAATTATTCTTTTTCATATATGATGTTCTAAATATGTTTGCAACTCTGGGGAAAAACTTCATGCCATAAATTTCGTTTTAGCTATTTTTAGCATATATAATCTCGATTTATTCTATTTTATCCATTAAAATCATAAATCATGCAAACTTAATCACATTACCTTCAAATTCTACATACCATAAGTAAAATATGCATGTAAGATCATATTAAAATTTTGTGGCCATAAACAACAAAGAACTATTTTTAGTTATTAAATAACCATTTTATTCATTAAAATGTTATTATTATGCAATAAATTATTAAAAATGAGCAATAAAATTCCATAAATCATATAAAATGACCTAAAATATTTTAGGACCAGAATGTATACATGCATCAAAAATTTCGTGTATATACTATATTTACACAAGTTTTCCGGTTTTTTATTTTAGTCATCAAATAACTCGAAAAAAACTCAAAAAACGATTTACATGCATCAACAAAGCTCTGATACCAATTGTTAGGTTCTTTAAGCCCTAATTAGACTCCTCTAATTAGTTTCTAAATTACTCACTAATTTAGAATAATAGATATAGTTGCATGCAATATGTAAATAAATGAAATAAGGAGAAAAACGGTTTGTGAGCAATTTTTATTCAATTTTTGGACACCTTTCTAACCTTGTTTTTGAGCTTAATAACAATAGGATGATCCTCCAAAAACCAAAGTTCCAAATTAAAAACTGTAAAATTTGGTCGATGTTATGGGATTAAACAGTACGTTGGCCTGTTCGATTTGTGTTGTATAAACTTTTTATTTGATTTTTATATGTTTTTGAACGAAAATTAAAAGGATATGACGTGAATAAACTCTCCTCCCTCGCAAGGAACTCGAACTCACACACGACTGGGTTTTTGCGACTCTCACCTCGCAAGGATCAATCACACTCTAATCTCTCCCTCGCAAGAAAGAAATAAGACTCTCAAAGCTCGCAAGCAATAAGCAACAAGAAAACTTGTATTAATCTCTAAACTTGAATGCATAAAACTGAATACAAAAGACCCTATTTATACTATAAGGAAAGCGACCTCCTTTCCCTAAACTTCCTTAACTTGTCCTAAACTGATTAGGAAATCCGACCCATATTATGGCAAATTGCCTTATTACAATCTTGCTAAGATTAGGAAAGAAACTATAAGGAAATAACAATACTACCTTAAATTTATTGACTAGAATTAGGAAAGCAAAAATAAGGAAACTAATAATCTTAAACACCTCCATCAGCACACGACCTTGACCCTCCTTGGTTGACGTGTTGACTTAGACTGACTCCAACCCGTCACCTTGACCTCTCCATGCTATCATATTCACGATACTTGATCCCATTTTGAATCCTGCAGAAATGTGAGTTACATTTGGACTAATTAAGACTTCATTTTCATTTTCTTCAAGTGCTCCTGCATCATTCTCCCCTTCTTTTTGAGAATTTGACCTCAAATTTTCGTCATCTAAGTACGGTGACAAATCTCCAACATTGAATGTCGCACTTACACCTCCATACTCACTCGGCAATTCTAACTTGTAGGCATTAGTCCCATAGCTTTCAAGTATCTTGAATGGTCCATCGGCTCTTGGCATCAATTTATTCTTCCTCTTGGATGGAAAATGTTCCTTCCTTAAGTGTAACCATACTAAGTCTCCAACTTTGAAAACAGGTTGCTTTCGATGTTTATTTGCTTTCTCCTTGTATCTAGCATTGGCTTTCTCGATTTGTTCTTTAACTTGTTCACAAACTCGAAGAAATGCAGCTTGTCTTTCCTTTGCTTCAAAACTCATCACATCCTTCTTTGGTATAGGAACCAAATCAATAGGAAGATACGGATTCACCCCATAAACAATTTTGAATGGTGATCTTCCCGTGGTCATTGACGGCGTTCGGTTGTATGCAAACTCAGCATGAGCTAACTTAACATCCCAATCTTTCGTACTCTTGCTAACCAAACCTCGTAACAAGCTTCCCAAAGTTCTAATAGTCACCTCGGTTTGTCCATATGTTTGTGGATGATGAGAAGTACTAAATAACAACTTCGTTCCAACCAATCTCCATAATGTCTTCCAAAAGTAGCTTAAGAACTTAACATCTCGATCCGACACAATAGTAAGTGGAATACCATGTAATCGAACAATCTCTTTGTAATAAAGTTCAGCAATATTGGTAGCGTCATCGGTTTTATGACATGGGATGAAATGCGCCATCTTTGAAAATCGATCCACAACAACCATAATTGAATCCTTTCCTCTTTGAGTTCTAGGGTAAACCAAGTATAAAGTCCATACTTACCTCATTCCACGGTTGTTTAGGTACGGGCAGGGGCGTATAAAGTCCCTTATTGAACGTACTCTTTGCCTTTTGACACACCACACACTTAGCCACGATCTCTTGCACATCTTTGCTCATCTTTGGCCAATAAAAATGCTCACTCAAAATATCATTAGTCTTGTTTACTCCAAAGTGTCCAGCTATTGCACCACCATGAGCTTCACGAATCAAAAGCTCTCGGATTGATCCGTTGGGAATACATAATCGATTGCCTTTGAAAAGATAACCGTCTTGACCAGTATATAACCCCGTTGGTTCAATAATCTCCTTAGCGAAATCTGGATCAGTTTTGTACAGTTCTTTGATATGTTCAAACCCAAGCATTCTCGCATCTAACTCGATCAATAAAGTATGTCTTCGAGACAATGCATCAGCAACAACATTAGAAGCTCCCGTCTTATACTTTGATGAGAAAGTAAAAGATTGTAGAAACTCAACCCACTTGGCATGTCTTTGATTTAACTTCTGTTGTCCATGAATATGCTTCAATGCTTCATGATCCGAATGTAACACAAATGGTTTAGGTGGCAAATAATGACCCCAATGATCCAATGCTCTCTCAATTGCATAGAACTCCTTATCATAAGTCGAGTAATTCAATCGCGCACCACCCAACTTTTCTCTAAAAAGCTACTGGCCGTTTATCTTGCACCAAAACAGCCCCAATCCCAACTCCACTCGCATCACACTCAACTTCGAATAATTTATCAAAATTAGGAAGTGTTAAAACAGGTGCGGAGCTTAGTTTAGATTTTACCTCTTCGAATGCCTTCTCTGCACTAGGAGTCCATACAAATTCACCCTTCTTCGTCAACTCGGTTATAGGCGCCATGATTGTACTGAAATTTTGGATAAACCTTCGATAAAATGAAGCCAAACCATGGAAACTACGAACCTCAGTTGTTGATTTAGGAACCAGCCATGCCTTGATTGCCTCCACCTTGGACGGAGCCATGCTCACACCATTCTCACCAACAATATAACCTAGGAACACCACGCTTGACACCATGAACGTGCACTTTTCCATTTTGCCATATAGTTTCTGTTTTCGTAACATTTTAAACACTTCACGGAGATGTTCAATATGTTCCTCCTTGATCTTGCTATAAATAAGAATATCATCGAGATACACCATCACAAACTTGTTTAAGAACAGCCTGAACACTTCGTTCATCAATCTCATAAACGAACTAGAAGCATTGCAAAGACCAAATGGCATAACGAGCCACTCATACAACCATTGCTTAGTCTTGAACGCTGTTTTCCATTCGTCACCTTCACGAATTCTCATTTGATGATAACCACTTCGTAAATCAAGCTTCGAAAATACTCGTGATCCACTCAACTCGTCTAACATATCATCCAACCTCGGCATAGGAAATCGATATTTTATTGTGATATTGTTAACGGCCCTACTATCAATACACATCCTCCAAGTCCCATCTTTCTTTGGAACCAATAGAGCTGGTACGGCACAAGGACTCAAACTTTCTTGAACATAACCCCTATCAATTAGTTCTTGTACTTGCCTTTGTAATTCTCATGCTTCTTTGGGATTATAACGATAGGCTGGTTTATTTCGTAATTGAGCTCCTGGAATTAAGTCAATTTGATGTTCAACACCTCTTAAAGGAGGTAATCCAACCGGTAATTCTTCGGGAAATACATCGCAAAACTCCTTTAATAGTCCTTGAACTTCACGGCTGCTCCCTTCACCATTGGCTTCTAATTCACGAACCATAAGAACATATGCTTGTTCTCCACGAGCTAGAACCTCTTTAACCTCACGAGCTTCCATAAATAAGCTCCCCTTCTTTGATTTCAGCTCCTTGATTCTATTAGGTGATAAAGGCTTCAAATTGAATGTTGTTTTTCCCTTGGTCACGCTATATATGTTAGTTCTTCCATCATGTTCAACCTTTCGATCAAACTGCCATGGCCGTCCCAATAGAATATGGCACGCACTCATAGGAATCACGTCGCACCAAATATCATCATTATAAGGTCCTAAGCTCAAAGAAACTAATGCTTGCTTCCATACTTGTATTCCATTGTCCCCATTCAACCAATGCAATTTATATGGCTTATTATGATTCTTGGTTTGTAATTTCAGCTCATCAACTAACTCCTTTGACACAACATTGGTACATGATCCACTATCAATGATTAGATTGCAAATTTTAGAATGTATCTTGCAACGAGTGTGAAATATTTTCTCCCTTTGTTCAGCTTCAACCGGAGTTGTTTCCACGTGAAGATTACGAATTACCAAACACTCCTCTTCACTCAATGGATCAACATCATAGGCGACACATTCTTCTTCGTCCTCTTCAATATCAGACATTTATGTTGGTTTGAACGAATGCTGGAACTATGTTGCGCAATTCTTGAGCGGTAAGTGCTCTTTTTTGTGGACATTCGTTAGCTATGTGACCATAGCCTTGGCATTTAAAACAGCGCCTTAATGAGCTACCTTTAGGTTCCACGACACCCTTACCTTTGTCCTTTACTTCTTCTGTCACAACTTCCTTTTGCTTGCTCGTTGTTGGTTTAGAATAAGAACTCGAGCCACAACTTGCTCCTTTCGAATAGGTATAGGTTTTCTTTGTTTTGTCTTGCTTTTCGAATTTTAGAGCCAAACGACACACATCATCAAACCCATTGTAAATCTGAACCTCAACTTTTGATGCAAGTGATGGTATTAGACCCTTGATGAATCTTGCAACTCTAAGCTCTTCCTTCTCTTCAAGATCACAAACAATCATCATCCTTTCGAATTCTTAATGTACTCGGCCACGGACAGATTTTCTTGAGATAAATATTGCAATTTTAGGTAATTTTCTTGCTCATAATCTCTTGGTAAGAATCTCCTCATAAGGTGCTTCTTAAGTTTCTCCCAAGTATCAATCTTGCTCTTCTTATCTCGCTTCCTCTGTTTTTTCAAGTTTTCATACCACAATGATGCATATTTAGTGAGTTTTAGAATAGCTACCTTGAATTGTTTATGCTCATCGTATTCCTTGTACTCGAAAACTCGTTCAGCTTGCCTAATCCAATCCAAAAACTTTTCGGGATCCAAATCTCCATTGAAATCAGGTATGTCAAGTTTTAGACCTCGATCATCATCATTTTTGTTCTCCTTTCTGGACTTGGAAACCGCATCATCAGAATATGATCCACGAGACCTACTACGACTTGGACTTCATTCCCTACCTCGTCCAATTGGAAGGTTCTTCATCATATACTTTAGCTCGGCCATAGCTTGTTTCATCTCATCTAGCTGTTCTTGAAGTGTGCTTGAACCATCACCGGTTGTCTTGCTGGAATCCTCCTCTCCCGGCATCCTTACTTCCCAAGATTAACTTGTTAAGAAACAAATTAATAACCTTGCTCTGATACCAAATTGATGTAAAATCTGGTCTATTTTATGGGATTAAACAGTACGTTGGCCTGCTCGATTTGTGTTGTATAAAACGCAGCGGAATATTAAACTTTTTATTTGATTTTTATATGTTTTTGAACGAAAATTAAAAGGATATGACGTGAATAAACTCTCCTCCCTTGCAAGGAACTCGAACTCACACACGACTGGGTTTTTGTGACTCTCACCTCGCAAGGATCAATCACACTCTAATCTCTCCCTCGCAAGAAAGAAATAAGACTCTCAATGCTCGCAAGCAATAAGCAACAAGAAAACTTGTATTAATCTCTAAACTTGAATGCATAAAACTGAATACAAAATACCCTATTTATACTATAAGTAAACCGACCTCCCTTCCCTAAACTTCCTTAACTTGTCCTAAACTGATTAGGAAATCTGACCCATATTATGGCAAATTGCCTTATTACAATCTTGCTAAGATTAGGAAAGAAACTATAAGGAAATAACAATACTACCTTAAATTTATTGACTAGAATTAGGAAAGCAAAAATAAGGAAACTAATAATCTTAAACACCAATCATCGTCGTGTAACCCGAGAAGGATCTCATGTTCCCGGCCTCCTGCGTCAATTCAAAAGAAAGCTTTCTTAAGCACAAAGAAATGATGAGAAGTGAACAAACAAGGAAATGTGCAATAAGTAAACAAAAGAAATGACAAGTGGAAGGCTCACCATGCTCCTTGCCGTCCTGTACGACAAGTGGCTCTCTGCTGCCCAAATGAGATGTCTACCATCCCATTTCTCGGCCCACTCAGGCACTCCTACAAGCTGGTGGTCGCCTTGTCCCACGTTGGCCCTCTTTGGGGCCTCCTCCTCCTCCATCACCTGAACCGTGGAAGGCTCAACGTCAACGTCAGTCTCTATGAAGTCTCTCCATGACGTAGAAGGAATATCCCCTGCAATCAAAGCGAATAAGGCAATGCTAAGCGTATTTTCAAGCATTTTCGAGCATTTCAAGCATAAAAAGCGGCATTTATGGCCATCTTTGGCCACGCTTTCCAAAGTCCAACCACTCATATGGTTGGATGGGTCAAGAATAGTCTAAGTTTGAGCCTAGTTGAGGGTTTGAGCCGAAAATTCGGCAGCATTTCGCTACAATGTCAATTATGCCATATAAGTGTCCCGGAGAAGCTGTCACAAATTAGAAATTCGGCATGATATCAAGTTTACCCATTACTTAAGGGTTCTAAAACGCCAAGTTTCATAAAAAATGGGCTAGTATAGGGCCATTTTCGAAGGGTTTTACGTTTTAGTAGAGAAACCGTCACATTTCGCCCTCAAATCCTTAATACTCGACGAAAATTCAAAAGGGATATATGGTTGTGTTCCTAACATGGCCAATTACTCATTTATAATGCCAATTTCATGAGGCAAATTCATTTGGGACGAAAACCCCAAATTTTCGACATAAATGGGAATAAAAACCCTAATTTTCGACCCAAAATCAAGCTCAAATACAAATTAAAGCAAGTACAAGACACATACCTTGATTAGTCATGATTTATGGCGAGATTTGATCAAGTTTTTGACGGAATTTGCTTGGATTTTGATAAAGAAACGAAATATTTGTGTTTTGAAATGAAAAATAAAACACGACTTAAGTCGTGTTTTTACCCAGACAGGGACGGGCTTGGGAAAGGACACAGCACTAGCTGTGCCTCTTCCAAAGGTCGCAGCTTTTGATGTGCCTTTTCCTCAACAAGCTTCCTCAAAATTCGTTTAAATTCGTTATAAGTTCGTTATTTTGTGGGGCCAGGCTTCATGCGCCTCTTCCTCAACATATGGCTCCGTTTTGGCGTTTTCTTCGTTCGGATCGGCATTTTCTCTGCAACAGACTACAAGGCAACCACGACGTTTTATTTCCAGCAATAATTCATGATCACTAAATACAGTTCATTGGATTCTCCTCTTTATTGGAATTTCGCTTACAACGACCCAAACGGATTTTCTCCTCAACGGTGTTAAGGACGCGTCATTGATACCTTTATTTTCCTCAGCGATGCCAAGGGCGCATCGTTGTTGATACCTTTACTTTCCTCAGCGATGCTAAGGATGCGTTGTTGTCGATTTTCTCCTAAGCGGTGCCAAGGACGCACCGTTGTCGATTTATACCTTATCCTCGATGATGCCAACGACGCGTCATTGTAGATCCTTTATTTTCCTTAACGATGCCAAGGGTGTGTCGTTGTCGATCTGATATTTCTTCCTCAATAATGCCAAGGGTGCGTTGTTGTCGACTCATTTATTATCTTTCTCCCCAGCAGTGCCAAGGGCGCGCCGTTGTCGACCTAATGTATGATTCGACCCCGACAGAGTCATCGATATGTTCCCCAGCGAGAGTTATGATTCGAATCCGACAGAGTCATCGATATGTTCCCCAGCGAGAGTTATGATTCGACCCCGACAGAGCCATCGATATGTTCCCCAGCAAGAGTTATGATTTGACCTCGACAGAGTCATCGATATGTTCCCCAGCGAGAGTTCATTACAGCTCATAGCCCACGTACTTCTCAAAAACAGAGTTTGCTTGAGGACCGACACAAGCAAATTCCCTAGGTATGATTTCTTCTTATGGCTAGCGAGCTTTCTCAAGTAGTCTAATGGACTTTAAAAGACCCTCCCCGATAGTCGACAGACTCTAAAATGTTCCCGACGACAGGTCCTTGGCTCATACCCCTTGAGCCGCCTCGCGTCGCCATAGTCGTCAGGTTCTAATCTTCGATTGGCCTGATGGCTATACTTTGACTCCTTGTCTAAGCCTCAGTCAAAGTGGGGGCTCTGTAGATACCTCATTTCTGCACTTCCCGCCAACAACCCAGTGATGATTGGGCCGCACGTTTGATACGCGGAACAGTTTTATGATAGTTCGTAAGTTCATCAACAAGTGATAGCTCAAACACTCGAATCAACCTAATGGTCGTCATCTACGTGCCGATACGGTCGTTTTGACAGTAATTAGAGTTCATTTGGAGTCCGGGTCAAAATCTGCTTCATTTTCTAAAAACCGTTTAAATGTCAAGTCGGAATGTTCCGGAATGTTCTAGAATTCTCTGGATGTTTATTCCTAATTAAATTTAATATATTTTTAAGGACATATATTCCATATATTGTGTTTCACCGAATAAGGAAGTGTATATCTACCGAAATTCCATAAAGAACGCGGAAATCTTTCTTGCTGAGGAGGAAACCTCTGGGGAAATGACGCAACAGGTGTCGCGCCTCTTCCAAGAGTCGCAATGGCTGCTGCGCCTCTTCCCCAGCCCTCTTTTCATGCTTTCCAGAATATTTCCGTGATTTGTATCTGTATCCGTGTCATCCCTAAACACCTTCGTGTGTTTAGTATAAATAGAGACCTTCGGCCTTCATATTTAGCACGTGAGTGTTCCGCCCCTTCTTTCTCTCTCTTTGAATTCTAGACCACGCTTTTGTTTTTTACGCCTACTTGCTTGATCAATCGACCAAGTCCAAGCTCAGATCATTTTGAGTCCCAGTCACGTTGCATAGACCGACCAATTTGACCAACTCCACTTAATCAATCTAATCAATCTTTTAAATCCTTTAACAAGGGCACTTTCCACGCATATTCGAGTCGAGATATCACTAAACGATAACTGTAGTCAATTTAATTTGGTCAAACATGTAAGTCTGAGGGTGTAAAATCCCATTTTATTATTGTACTTTTATTTTGTATCACGAATGTAAGCACTATATCAAAAGCACGTTCAAAATCGTCTTAAAAACTATCTTTTAAAACCGTATTTACAAAATAGCAAAGGTCTGACATCGAGAAGAAACGCAGCTGCAGCTGCACCTCTTCGAAGCGCCGCAACACTTGCTGCGCCTCTTTCTGTGGCTACCGCTGCTCCTGGTCTTCTTCTTCCTCGACCTTCTGCAACTTTCTTATTTCTCTTTTTCTTTCGTTTCTTTTGTTCATATCAGTATATAATCATGTCTTAACAAATCCTTTTCAATTTATAACGCATAATTCGATATAAATCCCTTATAATTCGATATTTGCGGGTTTTTGTCATCTATTTCAAACCCGGATATTAGAGGTTCGATTTTCTCATATCGATTCTCTGGAATCCGTCTTTCGTACATGCTTTTCTTTATTTAATTCCAATTTACCAATTTCAATTCAATTTTCGAGTTCAGAGTTCATTCTTTTTGTATTTCCGACACGAGTTTGTCGTATAATCATGTAAATTGCTGAAAATTCTCATCTTTAATCTGTTTTATGACGGTTCCAGATGTATGTAATCTGTTAAATCACTTCAACTTGAGTTCTAATATCAAAACTCGACCTTAAATTTACCAATGAACATTAACAATCCGCGGCTCTGACTTCACAGACAGAGCTCAACTCAAGAACAGACGCAGGAGGTGTTGCGCCTCTTTTAGAGGACGCAGCAGATGCTGCGCCTGTTCTGGGTTAGCTTCTGTCCCTGAAATCTTTCTCGCCCTGACGTAGCTCCTTATTACGGTTTAAATCAACTATTAATCGTATTATCACTTCTAATCTGACGTATTTTCGTACTTTTAATTCCAATTTTAATTCCAATTTTATTTTCTTCTTCAAAATCCTGTTTTTGAGCGTGCTTTTGACATAGATCAAATAAGCCTTGTAATTCTTGTAATTTTAATTATTGTATTTCATTTATCGTATTTATTATTTTTGTATGATTTTACTGTATGGCATCCACATGTAATTTAATCTAACATCCTATTTCGACCACATTGTGTGCTAAAATACGTGTTAACCGACATAGTCTAAATTCACATGCTAGAATTAATCTGTGTTTGTTGCATTGCATGCATTACATCGACGACATATCAAATATGAACGATTTCCGTAATCATTAGTAGAGGCCGCTACCGAGGCGGGCGGGATTATGTGTTCAATAAAAGAGCTTCCTAATACGTACTCTCACCCCTTACTCCAGTTATCTCTGGACATCCGTGTCCATTGGCATCTTTGAGAGTCATTCTAGACATATAATGCTAGGGGTAACGAGTTCTTAGTTTTTATGTCACTACTTTGTGTCTTGACATGGCATGAGGTATTCGAACGGTTCCAATTTTCCATAAATATTGGTGGTGACTCCACAAATGCAGGCTTATTTAACCTTTCATCGGTTTCAATGCCTCAAAAATCGGTAACGGCCCATGACGTGCTTTGGCAAACCAAGGTTCCGTGGGATAAGTGCCGCCGCCTCGAAACCAACGCTCGGGTGGCCCATGTTGTGGGAAATATCGGTATACTTCATCAAGAAATTCGGATTATAACGAAATTATAATTATGAAATTACGAGTCATAAATAAAATTGCATAAACAAAAGAATAGAGATATAAATCAACCTTTGGTCCTAGCAATTTGGCCTAAGTTTAATATCGAGATTATTTCTCTAATTATTTTTGGGTTTATGTGATGATAGAATTAGGTCAAAAGGAAGTAACAAAATGATTTCTCTTTTTCTCCTCTTAAACCGTCCAAATGGGAGTCAAAGTGGGAAGATATTTTTCTTCCTTTTTTCTTCCTTTGACCAAAAAACCACCAACCAAAAAGAAGGAGATAAATCTTCTTATTTTTAGATAGTTATCAAATTGTATATAATGTGTATAATATTAATTGTCAATTATGTCGACATGTATTAATAAGTCCACACACAGCAGTTTGTAGTCGATTTATTAATACCGGTCTGTCAACATTTTATTATGATAACTATATACATTAACTATAAATATAACATATTTATAATTTGCTAATTAAATATAACTGCTTACGTTTAATTACGAATTAACATCTTAATTCGTTTAAGCTAACATTATATACATTAATTAAATATAACTGTTTATATTCAATTTACGAATTTACAATTAATTCATCTCAGCTGATATTATTTAATTGTATTAAATAATCATCTCATCATCACATTGACTAACTGTTTAGTCAAATACATGGATTAACCTTTTACTCATATAAGGCTTCAATGTGATTATAATCACATCTCTCAAACACATCCTTTAGGTGTGACTTTTAGGGACCAGTTGATCACCGCCATCAGTATGATAATAACATTAATCAACTGATAAAATACTAAGTATACCTTTGTGAACCTATAAGAGATTTATATACGTTATCACACTAACTGTGGAGGACACAAGCTGCAACAATGATGTGAGAATTAGGTCAAAAAGAATGAGAGAAAATGATCTCCCTTTTCTTCTCTTAAAACCGTCCAAGGGAGGAATTAGGGGAAGATATTTTCTTCCTCTTTTTCCTCTTATTTTCGGTTTGACCAACCATCAAAAATAAGGAGAAAATCTTCTTATTTTAGGTTGTTATAAAAATGTATAAAATGTGTATTATTTATCAATTGTCATTAATGTCGTCATGTATTAATAAGTCTACCCACAACAGTTTGTAGTTCATTTATTAATACCGGTCTGTCAACATTTATTATCAAGATGGTCGAAGTAGAACAATTTGACGTTGCCAACATAATCATCTGCTCCATAGTAATGCTTCACATGATGGTGATGAGACGGTTTTAGTATGTATTAAGAGGGTCGAATTAGTAAAGTTCAAGTGATAAAGACTGTCCTTAATGTATTATTATAATGGTACAATGCTTGAAGTTGTAATGTTGGTTGAACTTGGATCCAAATATTGAAGATGAAGCTTGGAAAATATGAAGAAGAGCTTGTGGGTCGGTTTTGTGTGACAAAGACGGAAGCTAAGCTTAAGGATATGTAGGCCCGGAAACCTATGAAGATACCTTGAGATGTGTGCACAAGCGTTGGTCGTAGGTCACACTATTCATACGCGTATACGACAAAGATAAAAGGAGAAGGCAGCAGCGATGCGCGACACACGTTCAACAGAGGCACAACCAAGGCGCGACCAACACGCGACTTACATCTGATAGTCCTCGTGTTCGTGATTCAGCTTTAAGAGTCGTGTTTGTTTATTTATTTTAGTCGGTTTGTTCTGATGAGTTCTATTATTATTATTGCTTTATTTCCTAATCTAGTTACTTTTACCTTATCACTATATTAGCTTGTTACTTGTTTTTATTAGGATTATTACTATCATGGGGGAAAACTCTATCAAGAACCCTAATTATTCTAGATCTACTATGAGGAACTAATTCCTCCCTTCATGGTTCAAGACATTGAAGCGCTTATTATTCGGTTGTGAGTTTGAAAGTTCTAATCCTTATTCTTGACGTTAATTGCTTTTTTCTTAATCTATGAATGTTGTTTTGTGATTGCTAGATGCGCAACTAGTTTATCTAAGTCATCATTCTATTGTTATTAGAGTTAATTGAATAGGATTTATTGATTACTCTGTACTTGTAACAACTAGGTATTAATATTGAACGGGATTCGTTGATATTAGTATTTAGGAGCAATTAACATATATCTAAAGTACAACTGGATTGTATGTGCTTATTTATCCCTTATCGAATTCTCTATTCATTATTGATGTTGTTAGATTAAACCTTGAACTGGATTGTTGAGGTTGTTTAATAGTTAGGGCTAGTTAAGAACGGTATACGTTTTAATTAGCTAATCTTACGGAGAATTGGAATTTCATAATTCACGATAAGATAGTCAAGATAATTAATTAGAACCATCTTACAATGATCGATTGGTATTAAGTTGCGGATTTGTGCTTGACCCAAGATCTTTTTAAATCATCTGAATTCGTCTATTTTATTATTTGCTTAGTCTTAGTTCTTTAGATTAATCAAACCAAATCAAATCCCCCCCTGAACTAGTTACTTTACTCGATACTTTTAGACACGTTAATTTACTTAGTCCTTCCTTGTGGGTTCGACACTTACTTTCTCTATATTACTGTTTTAGTAGTTTAGTCAGCAAGTGATTATAAATATACATTTGATAGGTATACGACTTTCAGCCCGTCAGATGGCCATTCACTTTAAATCTTATGCCATCAGGATGCTCTAACTCAACGGACCCAAACTTGGTGACAACTATCACTGTGTAGGGGCCACTCCACCTAGATTTCAGCTTACAAGGAAACAAGCGCAACCAGGCATTAAACAGCAACACCCTCTGCCTGACATGAAATTCTTGCGGTATGATTCTTTTGTCGTGCCACCTCTTTGTTTTTCCTTGTAGATGCGCGCACTATCGTAGGCATTTAGCCTAAACTCTTCCAATTCATCTAGCTGCAACAAACGTTTCTCACCACAAAAGTTAGAATCATAATTCAATTCACGAATAGCCCACCAAGCTTTGCACTCTAGTTTAACATGTAAATGACAAGATTTTCCATAAACTAACCGATATGGTGATGCACCAATCGATGTTTTAAAGGCAGTCTGATATGCCCATAATGTGTCATCTAATTTAAGACTCCAATCCTCTGTGATTTAGAAACAACTTTAGTCAAAATTTCTTTTAGTTCCCGATTAGAGACCTCAACCTGCCCACTGGTTTGGGGATGATACACCAAACCGCGACGATGTTGGACACTGACCTTATACAGTATAGCTGTAAGTTTCTTTTCTTTAAAATGCATTCCCCCATCACTAATGACGACCCTAGGGACACCAAATTGGGGAAAGATATCTTTTTAAACAATTTAATCACGGTCTTGGCATCACAGTTAGGTGAAGCAATAGCCTCCACTCATTTAGACACATAGTCTACAGCTACTAAAGTATACCTGTTACCTTTACTAGACGGAAAGGGTCCTTGGAAATCAATGCCCCAGACATCGAAAACTTCAACCTCTAGAATGCCATTTTGAGGCATTTCATGTCTCTTAGAAATATATTTCCCGAGCGCTGGCAAGCATCACAAGTTGAAACAAACATTTAGCATCTGCAAACAAAGTAGGCCAGGAGAAAACAGACTGAAGTACCTTAGCCACGGTTCGCGACAGACCGTGGTGACCGCCATAAGAAGAAGAATTACAGCCCTCTAGGATTGTTTTGCACTACTACAGATACAGGCTATAACAACGGTCAAAAACCGTTGTTATATAAAAAAGCGGACGTTGTTAAAGCGTCCGTTGTAGAAGGTTTTAACAACGGTTGGTTTACTTAAGGAAACCGTTGTTAAAACTATTAACCACGGTTTTAAGTATAAAAACCCGTTGTGGAAAGTGTGACTCAATTTTGGGGGGAAAGTTATAACAACGGGTTTTAATATACAAAACCGTTGTTATAACTAAAGACAACGGGTTGTTTTAAAATAACCGTTGTTGTTTGTTCTTAAAAAATAAAAAAAAATTAAATTAAATATTACTAGATGCATGCATAATTACGGCCTGTTAGAATTCCGATGCATGCATTATTACTGACATCACTGTACATATGAACGGATAATATGGAATGAGAAGGGTTAGTAATAGGATTTGAAGCAGCATTATTGAGAGATATGATGATGATTATGGCACAACTTCCTAACATATATATTAATTAAAAAGCAATTAACTCAACCCACACATTGCTTAGTATAAATACATTGCATATCTCAACTAACATTTCCATTATCTCATATATTCATCTCCAAACTCTAACTGCTAAAACAAACTCTACTTAATCTTTCAAAACAAACTCAAAAACTCCAACAAAATGAATGATTTCATCCTTAAGACTCTTACCATGATCGAGAACAACAACAACTTCATCCGCCGGTTCCTCCATATTGAGGAAAGTTTCAGACCTACCTTGCGGATGCTCGATCCGCACCAAGCACGCCAAAGAAGATGGCTTGACGGAGCGGCGAAGATTGCGGCTATATGACGATATAGCAATCTGAACGAAAACCTCCAAATAGCCAAGGAGGAGAGGACGGATACGATAGAGCAGAATAAGATCCTCTATGAAAATATAAGAATTGCATTTTTACATATGTAATTTTTTTTTAATTTATGTATTTATAAATATATATATATATATATTAATTATGTTTATCTTACTTCTTCATCTTGCTTCTTCATTGTTTTACTAACTAATTATGCGAACAATACTTAAACAAATAACATAATGGTCGATAAAAACACATACATGCAAAAGAAATAAATAGAAAAAGAAAATAATGACGATGAAACTAACGGACGGCGAGATTTACCTGATAAATACAGAACGTAATAGACGATGAAATCACAGTGACGGCGAGAAGATAAAGCGACGATGAGAAAGAGAGAAATAGAGAAAGAGAGAAAGAGAGTGTGTATGTGTTTTGTGTTTGTTTGTCTGCTGTGTTTGTGTTTGTGTTTGTGTATTAAGGGTTGTGTTTTGTGGCTGCAGCAGACTTCTGTTTGTGTGGTTTATAGTATGGAAGGTATTGACAACGGTTATTAAACAACAACCGTTGTGAAATAAGTTTTAACAACGGTTGTAAAAAACACCCGTTGTTAAATAAGGTTTAACAACGGGTTTCAAAAATAACCGTTGTGATTACTTTTCACTAACTTTGCGCCAAATTATTAACAACGGTTGTGAATGTGTGACCCGTTGTTAAAACTAATAACAACGGTTTTTATAACAATACCCGTTGTAATTTATTTTAGTAAAATTCGCGCCATACATTCTACAACGTCTATTGTGATTTTCGTGAATAATCGTTGTTAAAGGGGCGTTGTAGTTGCCTGGATTTGTAATAGTGTTGGTCTCCCACTGCGGAATACACCGTCTGTAAAGTCCGTCATCACACTCCTTAAATAGATAAGGATCATCCCAGAAATAGCGCTTCACGTCATGAAAGTATCGCTTCTTCTGCTGATAAGATAAGTTAGGTGGCAGCTGACCACCTACAACATAGTTAGCAAAATCTGCATTCCACAGATCAACACATGTGTTAGTAGCAACTACAAATAAATAATCATCAGGAAAGGAATCGTCAATAGGTAAAGGATCCTCTCCCTCCTGCTGCGGTAACCGCGACAGGTGATCAGCTACCACATTTTTTGCGCCCGTCTTGTCTTTGATTTGCAGATCAAATTCTTGGAGGAGGAGTATCCACCTCAACAATCATGGTTTAGATTCCTTATTAGCAAGAAGGTGTCTCAGTGCTGCATGGTCCATAAACACAGTCACTTCCGAACCTATAAAATAAGAGCGAAATTTCTCCAGCGCATAAACAACAGCTAATAACTCCTACTCAGTAGTAGTATACTTCACTTGAGTCTCATCCAGAGTTCGGTTCGCATAGTAAATCGCACTCAAAGCTTTGTCTTTCCGCTGGCCTAACACCGCTCCCAGTGCATAATCACTTGCATCACACATGATCTCAAATGGAAGCTCCCAGTCGGGAGGCTGGATAATCGGTGCTGAAATCAAGGCCTGTTTCAACCTGTTAAAAGCATAAATACACTCATCAGTAAAAACAAAGGGGGCATCCTTAAGTAACAATTGTGTAAGTGGTTTAGCAATTTAAGAAAAGTCCTTGATGAACCAGTGATAAAAGCCAGCATGTCCAAGGAAACTCCTCACTCCTTTAACATTGACAGGAGGAAGTAATTGCGGAATCACTTGCACTTTTGCTTTATCCACTTCGATACCCCTATCAGAAACTAAGTGCCCTAAGACAACTCCCTCGTTGACCATAAAGTGGCACTTCTCCCAGTTAAGCACAAGGTTAACCTTAATGCAGCGCTGCAACACTTTATCAAGGTTAGACAAACAGTTATCAAAATCACTCCCATAGACGCTGAAATCGTCCATAAAGACCTCCATAATAGACTCTATATACTCAGAAAATATCCCCATCATACACCTTTGAAAGGTGGCAGGGGCATTACACAAACCAAAAGGCATTCTACGATAAGAAAAAACACCTTGAGGATATGTAAAAGTAGTCTTTTCCTGATCATCTGGATGAATACGGATCTGAAAGAACCCTGAATCCCCATCTAAATAACATAAAAACTTATAAGAGGCTAACCTTTCTACCATCTAATCAATAAAAGGAAGGGGGAAGTGATTCTTCTTCGTGGCGGCATTCAGCTGTCTATAGTCTATGCACATCCGCCAACCAGTCACTACTCTAGTAGGTATCAATTCATTTTTGTCATTCTTAACCACTGCAGTACCTCTTTTCTTAGGAACCACCTGAACCGGACTCACCTATTTAGAATGACCAACATAATAGATAATACCTGTATCTAGTAGCTTCATTACCTCAGCCATCACAACATCTTGTATTGTCTGATTTAGCCTGCGCTGACCTTGTCTGCAAGGTTTGTGATCTTCCTCTAGCTCAATCATGTGCATACAGATATCAGGACTGATGCCCTGAATATCATCCAATGAATAATTCATTGTTTTCCTGTTTTTCTTAAGAAGAGCTAACAAAGCGGTCAGCTGCTTATCATCAAGCTTAGCACTAATAATTACTGGATACTGCTCAATATCATCTAAAACTGCATATTTGAGATGAGAAGGAAGAGGCTTATGCTCAGGTACCGTTACCTCAATTGCGCAAAAAATGTTTACCAATTGTTCTACCCTCTCTCATTCGGCGTCGGTGAGTTCACGCTCATCTATCGCAGCTTTAAGTAGATCCAACACAATGTCAATTTTTTCGGGTTATCTGCACACTCATCTAAAACCATCAAAGCTTCCAATGGATCCTTTATCAAGGAATCCGACCAGAATTCATAAACAAACTCATCAACGATATCAACTGAATAGCAAGGATCCTCTATCATTGGTCTGGTAAGTGTACCAGGCAAACTAAAAGTGATAGCGTCATCCCCCACTACAAGAGTCAAACGCCCTTGTTTTACATCTATGATGGCCCCAACTGTACATAGGAATGGTCTTCCCAATATAATCGGGGTCCGGGTATCCTCAGCTATGTCTAAGACAATAAAGTCTACTGGTATAAAGAACTTGCCTTCCTTGACAGGCACGTCTTCTAGGATACCTAACGGTCGTCTAACCAATCTATCAGCCATCTGAAGGGTGATATTGGTCATCTTAAGTTGACTAATATTAAGCTTCTTACAGACAGAGTAAGGCATGACACTAACACTAGCTCCTAGATCACAAATAGCCTTATCAATCACTTCATTTCCTATTACGCAGGTAATAGAGAAACTACCCGGGTCTTTCAATTTAGATGGAACTCTATTAAGAATTAAATTACTAGACTCTTCCATAAAGGCAACAGTCTCAAATTCACTAAGCTCTCTCTTACGCGTCAAAATAACTTTCATAAATTTTGCATAAGAAGGTACCTGGGTAATTCGCTCGGTAATAGGAACAGTCATCTGAAGATTCTTGACCACATCCACGAACCTACAGTACTGTCGCTCAACCTTAGCATCTTTCAGACGTCCTGGATAAGGAATTATGGTAACAGTAAGCGGTTCTACGACTCTCTCTTTACTTTTGTCTAAACGTGGCATCTCCGCAGCAGAGGAAGATGACCCAGCAGCGTGTTTAGACTTTGAAACAGCATCTCCACTATTGCATGTACTCGATCGAGCACTATTTTCACTCGATCGAGAGCTTTTCTCCTGGGATCTACTCGATCGAGGAGCTCAATCCTCTCGATCGAGGTCTTCAATTTCGGCACCTCTCGATCGAGCTCTTTTATCACTCGATCGAGAGCTTTCAGTGGGAGAACTGCTCGATCGAGTACCCAGCTCACTCCATCGAGGACTTTGTCGAGGATCAGCAGCGTCTTCGTCAATTTTCTCTTCCAAAATGGTTTCCGGGCTTTCATCAACAGATATATCAGCATTTTCTGGCATATTTGGTCCATCATAGGCAAGACCACTTCGAAGATTAATTGCCTTAATCAGGTCATAAGTAGGTAGTTGACTTGTTTTGTTCATTTGCTCAGATCCAAATTGTGTGAATTGATCCTGCAATTTCTTCATCGAACCCTCATTTTCTTCTGTATTTTTCTGGACTTGAAGTGCCAAAGATAACACCAAGGATTTCAGCTCTGCTATCTCTATATTTGTAGAAGAAGAGTCATCTTTCTGCGGCAATCAATCAATGGGATTAGACACACTTGGCATGGCTAGATCTTCATAAAGTTGGGAGAATGGGATTCCTTGCTTATATTGTTGATAAGCATGGACTCGCTCTACTTCGGCCTTACACGTGATCGGATCATGTCCTTCCGTGACACATCTACCACAAATCACCTCTTGCTCAATTATAGCATAAACCTGCTCATGATCACCCGAATTTTGTAGAATCTCTGAATTGTCATTAGGAATTTCCACCTCAGCTACATGGGATTCTGTTTCATTCACTCGCCTACCTCCTCTGGGATTCCCATATTCAACTACATGAATGGCCATATCTTCAATAAGGTGTCATCCCTTATTATGTTCAACATTTTTCTGGAATCTCCTTTTAGCTGCAACATCTAATATAGCTCTTTGATCGGCGTATAACCCATTATAAAATTGGGTACATAAGAACCATCGTTGCAAACCATGATGAGGTATGGAGCGAACTAGCTTCTTGAATCTAGTCCAAACTTCACTCAAATCTTCAGTAGCCATTTGTGTGAAAGTAGTGATTTGGCCTCTTAATGCGTTGGAGCGCTGTGGTGGGAAGTACCTTCTGTAAAAGGCTAAAGCTTGGGAATTCCAGTCAGTAACACCAGCAGCTTCCCTATCCAAATCTCTCATCCAAGCCCGGGCATCATCAGTCAAAGAAAAAGGAAAAAGAATTTCCTTAACCCTATCACTAATGGAAAAAACCCTTATTGCGTCAGTTGTAGAGGGCCTTTTGCGTCGGTTTTGGACTAACGTATATCGAGGGGTCGTATTTGATATGCGTCAGTTGTGGAAGCGACGCAAATAGTTCAACATTTGCGTCAGTTGTGTATTAAAAACCGACGCAAAAAAGCACAAATTGCGTCAGTTATTTTTTAAAAACTGACGCAATTGTAGGTACAACTGACGCAATTGCTTCAACATTTGCATCAGTTCTATATAGAACCGATGCATTCTCTTTATTTTTTGCGTCATTTATTGTCATAACTGATGCAATTGATATTTTGTTTAGTGCCAATTCATTTTTCTCATTTGCATCATTTCTTTCAAGAACCGACGCAATCTATTAATGTTTTTTTATATATATAAAAATTTGCTACCGAAATTATACAATCTGAATACCAACACTTACACCAGGATAAAAATCATTCAAATCATTTAGTTTAAAATAATAGATCCTAATTATCAATTTACATTGCAATCCTTCTTTATTAGGAAATAAATACTCTGAAATCTATACATAAACATGACAAATAAACCCTCTAAAATCAGTACAATATTTGCTACAAACAAAAGGCATAATTATTACTCAAATCGATGTCATGTTTTTGCTTAACTGCCTGGTGGTGGTTTCACCTTCCTTTTCATTCACCATTATGTTCCCAGATAGCAAGTCATTTTGAGAAAATGCAACCGGAGCATGAAGTCCTTCAGTTAAAGCATAGCACGCAACCAAAACATATTATTTTCAGCGTATGATCAACCAATTACAATAAAAAACTTCATTTGCTATTTACTAAAAAAAATGTCGCTTCACGTACAATTACTTCCGCCAAAGCACGTGAAATGCTAGGTAAAGCATATTTTCCTAAGATAGAAAGAGGAAAAAAAAAACTTTTGCTCGTTCCCTAAAATTATGATTTTGTGTGAAAAATAAGAACTGTGTAGAAATCACTGAAGAAACATGATCCCATATATGTATTGCATATCAACCAATCAAGCTCATTCATGTACCATTGAGAGCATACTGAGAAACTAAAGCTGGCAGAAGTTGTCCATGTGCTTCTGAGACATGATAGAATAAACCCAATACCCGACTTTGGCTAAGGAGACCAGTGGAGAAAGGGGAGCATCAACCAGTTTCACACAAACAAGACATAATGACAACTATGCATCCTGAAGTCACGCTCATGAGGGTCCATGACCATCGTTGAGGCCTAAGCAACGTCCCTTTAATAAAAAAACAATGAAACAACTAATTAACTCTGCAGGAATGAACAAAAAGTTGATATACAAGATCCTTTTCATTCCCATAATACTAACTTTAAGTAATGAGTTTACAAGTTTGAACCTCGACTATCAGACCCTCAGTTGTTTTTCTTAGTGCATAGCACCAAAAGAACAACGATAAGTCATTTGTAATGGAATCATAAATAAGGATACTTGTGAAACTAAAGAGACAGAAGGTCACCTTGATCTAAATGACTTCACTTTGAACTTCTTAGAAGGAGATATTTTCATACTTCCTTTGTTTCTCTATATCATCGAATCCGAGGTTTGATGGTGCAACCAAAAGCTGAGATTAAACAACATGTAGGCATTACAGATAACTGCATAACCCATAAACCAGTGTAGCAAGTTAAAACTAGAAAAAACAAATTCATAGCTGAAAGATCACATCTGAAAATCTTAATGTACTACTTTTTCTTTCGGTTCAAATAATTAAGGATGCTACCAAACATCAAAATTTAAACTATAAAGTTTGAACTCGAAACTGATGGAAAACCTAACAAGAAAAGGCAGGGACCAAAAATTTTCTAATTATTTATTTGCGCCCTAGGCGATTATTTAATCATTCTTCAAAGAAAATAGCTCAAAATTTCAGCTGAGGAAAACCTTTTGCAAAGAAGTTAGATATGTCAATCCACAGCTGAGGTTCTCTGAAACCAGGAATGTCTACTTCGTGAAATTTCCTTAGCTGCTTAGTTATTTCGGCTATGAAATTTAGCTCCCTCATATCTATCACATAGTTTTATCAGAATAAAAAAAGAGAAAAGTTAGTACACATGAGACTAGAAACTGATAAATATGTCTCAAGCCAAAACATTTCAACTGAGAGAGCAACACACCCCAGACCTGCATAATTCCTCCGTGACAATTTGACCTACCACCCAAATTTAAATACTAATTTCATAGTTTTATGCACTTTACCCTAACGTGAAAAAGACTCTCGTATTCAATTTGACAACCATTTTGTAGCCCGGTTTATATAAGTTTCACCAGCTGCTCCGAATTCCTTAACCCCCTACTCATATTCATTGTCAATGTAGCTAAACATGTTATCCAAGTGAGAACTAATTCCCACAATGCCGCAAAAAATACATAAGTGACGAACTTGTACGATTCGCGGTCTGAGGCTTTTACTCAGCTTAAATATTCATCAACATTTTAATGTGCTCCTTAGTTATTGTGCAAAAGAACTGAGAAGTTGATTCATTGATGATGTATCTAGTTGAACAGGTCAGAGGAATTGAGGGTAGAATTTTACAAACACAGAAAATAGGCAACCACAAATGATACTTACCATTCCATAGTCGGTGACAATTCCGCCGAATACTTAACGAGACCGCGCTTTTAAATAGCGCTGCATTTTAATAGGTGATAGAAACCAACTCAGCTCTTACCACCGAATACTTAACGAGATTAATTTATCTGCTTACAGGTACATCAAACATAAGAAAAGCCTCTGAAATTCACCTAAAATTTTTATTGGCTTCCATTCGTTGGGTTTTTTTGTCTATATCCTAAAGCTCCCTTGCCACGTAAGTACAATCTATAAAATGTATGATTATAATACCTCCACCCATTTTTACCCAATAATCAATGAAGGAGCAAAAAAGGAGAAGCATATTTGACTATTTGATGTAGTAAAATATCAGTTTCATCCTTAAATTAACAGCTTATAAAGTGTTATAATTAAATATCCAGGAAAACAATTCAAATGTAGAGCACAAGTAGCATGAAGAAAAATGACAACGAAAAATTAGCAAATTAAAAATGGATTAGTGGTTGAAAGCCTAAAAAGAGGTCGAAGGCTAGTAAATATACCTAAAAGTTGAGTTTGATCTTGGAAAATTGAATTGGTGATTACCTAAATCATGAAGTTCCATTTCCAGAAATAAAGCTTCATTCAGTTTTTTAAACAACCTTTGGGAAGCCTTGTAGTAATAAAAAAGAATATAAGAATCGACTTCCATCACATAAAACTCACATTATTAAATGCGTTTTACTGGTGTACTCCCAACTTATTTCACATCACGAAGTTAAATAAGACAAAAGATGCAAAACCATGGTTAAAACAGTAATGAGACTAATACAAGGGATTTAGATCAAAAGGATTTCATCTTTTTTTTTATATAGAATGGTACATGAGTTACTTACAAGTACCCATCATCTATAGTAAAAGAATACAACAATTACGCTAACCAAACTCAAACAAAACAGCGATGTTAAACTAATTTTAAAAATGTAGGATTGAAGGTTGTACTAGATATTAAACTAATAAGAAAGTATACCTCGAATCACCTTGTTGAGTGGCAATAAACCAAGTTTAAGCTGTTAAGTATTTTTTATCTATGTGAACTTTAAACTACAGCTACAACATTCAAATCTCATAATGCGTATTTGGCATTCGTAGTGAGAAAAAATACTGAAAGAAGAAGCTTACTTGAAACAACAATGCTCCAGCAATCCAGCATGTCACCAAGGTTTCTGATAAAAGCCCCCTCAAATAGTGGTTACAAGAGAAGGAAGAAAAAGGGCAGAAAACATAATATCCATACTAATAAGAAATCGCAAACTAGACTTAAAGATAGAAATACCTCTCCACCATACTACATAAGTTGTGATAGCATACGAGATATTTAATCCTCAATGCTCCAGCAATCCGCCTGATTTTGTCATAAAAATCCACAAATATTACATACACTAACATATTTAATCCTCAATTAGTTGTGATAGCATACGAGATCAGTTCTGCACATTTAGCATTGATTCAGCAAACCCCAAATAGAAAGATTATCCACTTAAGAAATTGTACATTTAGCATTGATTTAACATCCCCTAAACAAAAGATTAAATCTAATTCAAATAATCTAACAATTACCCACACAAATTTATAAATAACTACCTAATTCTTACCAAATTAGCAGGTAGAAATCAAAATTAACATCTAAACTTATATATAGAACAAAAAAAGTTCTTGAAAATTAAAAACCTTGACAATCAGGTTGAACTCGAAAAAAAATCTGCTACCACACAGTTATAAGAACCCCAACGTCGATGACGTTAATGAAGAAAAACGTGAGGTCAGAATCAATAAAGAAGAGTATGTACAAGTATATGGTATAATAGAAAAGAAAAAACCTAGATTAGAAAACTTACCTGAAGATCCCAAATCAATAGTTGAGGGAATTAGAGAAATAAATGGCGAGTCGACGACGAGTCGTCAGTGGGTCGGTGGTGGGGCGGTGTGGTGTCGATTGAATGGCGTGGTGGTGGAGTGTGGTGTCGATTGAATGAGGGAATGAAGGAAATTAAGGAGTGTTTATTTTTTTTTGAAGGAATGAATGGGGAAAGGGATAGGCCGTGTTCAATATGGGAATGTGTATTTGCATCGGTTTCATGTAGAACTGATGTAAAAATGTAATATCAATTAAGTCGGTTTAGTAACAAAACTGATGTATTTGATCAAATACATCGGTTTTGCTAAGAACCGACGCATTATATACGTCAGTTTCTTCTAAGAACCGACGCAAAAAGCTTGATTATAGGGCGGAAATTGATTACCGCCAAAATTATGTACTTTTTGCGTCAGTTTTTGTAGAACCGATGTAAATCAACTGACGCAATAGGTGTTTTTTCTACTAGTGTATCTTGTGTCACCCCAGCAACTAGAGGAATGGTGGAGCAGTAATCAGTAAACATGATATAGAACTCGTTCGTTAGAATGTAACTGTTTTGTGTGGATTTTGCGCAGGGCGAAATCAGGTTAGGGTGATATTGTGCAGGGTTAACTAGCTCTAATTGGACTATTGGTCAGGTTGACAGGGTACGATATTAAGCTATAAATAAGATAACAATAATAACAAGACAAACAATTTTGTACGTGGAAAACCCTTGAATGGGAAAAAACCACGGGCACCAAGCCAGGAGAGGATTTCACTATATGATTTGAGAGAATATTATTATGACAACAACAATGCTTGTATTTCTCTAAGTAATATGTGTTCTTCTTCTTGTGTACGAATGATGTCCCTCTTAAGATCTTTAAAGTGTTCTTTATATAGCTTTCCCATCTTGAACGACTGCATGATCAAGCATTGAGGGCTAAATATTCTCCATAATTGCTGGTAATAATTGCTGAATATTTCCCTCTTAATTACCATATTTACTGCATAATCTTCACACTTAATGCTGCATATTTATTTCCATTAATATATGCGGATATGGCCAAATATTGTCCTGATATTTGGACCGTTGTCCTCTCCATAGCCTGGCGCCTATCTTCATGTGCCCTGAGAGCCTGGCACCCTGAGAGCCTGGCAGTCAGGTTTAGATGAAATGCTGATCAGGGTGGTCTGCGGATTTCCAGGCCTAACAATTGCCCCTTATCTCCTTATTGGTAGTGCCAGGACGAAAAAATGAGGAGATAACTTCAATTTTGATAAGATCACCCAACGGTTAAATTTTCCCTGATCAGTTTCCTGTAACGGCTCTTTTACTGCAGTTGCTGACGCGTGGATATTTACTGCAACTTCCTTGATGATTTTACGGCTGGAACCCTAATCTTCTTTGCTATAAATACTTGGGTGCTTCATTAATTTGAACTCATCAACACAATTTCTTCGTCTTCTTTCTCTCAACTTTCTTTCTCTTCAGTTTTCTTAATTCCTAATTTCCCAAATCTTTTAATCAATCTCCCATAATTCTTCAAGTAATGGCTGCAAAGAAAAAATCTACTAGGGAAGCGGTTCCTGCAACTCCTCCTCCTAAGAATCCTGAGGAAGTTTCTTCTGAAACTTTGCCTGCTTCTTCTGCTGCTCCATCTCCCGCAGTAGATAAGTCAAGTGATCCCCCATTGGAGATGATTTCAATATCTCATGGCGCTTTTCAATTCAAGCCTACCAAGGCTTTAAATGAGGATCAGTCTCCTGCAAACCGTTTGAAGCCTGAGTTCGAGAAAATTTTGAAGGATAAGGGGATTATCCCTGTTGATGCTGAAGTCTGGACCCCTGAGAATTCTCCTATCAAGGCTGACTGGGCTTGTCCTGGTTGGTTCTGCATCCATGACTGGGCCTTCAGGGCAGGCTGTAAGCTTCATTTTTCTCCTCTTATGGTTGAGGTTATTAAGGAGATTGGTGTCCCATCTTATCAATTGATGCCAATGGTATGGAAGGTTGTATGTTCTATTGAGAACCTCTGTAAAAAACACAATGTTTCTTTTTCTCTTGATGATTTGAAGACCTGTTATGCTATTAAGACAAACACTCCTGGCCGTATAAGTTTTAAGGTCAGGCCGTCAACTACTCCTCTTCTGAGCAATTTGGACAGCGGCCATGATAAGGGCTGGGTTGCTGGCTATATGTTTGTCAGGACCAATTCCGTGGGTCCTGACCTGGCGTATTTGAATCATGAGGCCTGTGTGGCCGGTGAGTCTTTTGGTTTCTTTCTTTGACCTGCATGTTTTTTCTGTTAGTGAAAAAATGAAAAAATAATAAGTCATACCTTTTATATGTGCAGTTGACGACTAGGTTACTGAAACTGAGTATCCTACTCCCAATGTTTCTTCTTTCCTTGCTATCCCTCCTTTGGAAAGGTCCTGGCCTCTTTGTTGCGGGGTTGGTCACCTTCCTCGCTGTTTGAAGGCTGACGGTGTTCCCAGGGCGGCTAAAGTGTCAATGGCTGCTGGTGCTAGTACCTCAGGCTGTAAGTCTATTTTAATTTTTCCTTTCTTTTTACCTGGGCTTCCTGATAATGTTTGGTTTGTATTGCGTCTGATTTTCGTGTTGCACTACCGGGTCATCATCTGTTCGCCTTGCCAGGTTTGGCATGGCTGACCTTTCAGCCGGGCTGGCGAAAATCAAGGAGGAAGGTCCCCAGGGAAGTGGAGATACTGAGCCTGTTATAGACTTGACTGAGTAGTCTGATGCTGCCAAGGTCAGTACTGCGCCTGCTGCCCCTGCTGAAACAAGTTCAGCAGCCCAGAAAAGGAGGATTGAGGATGTTGACGTTTACGCCTTGGTCGGGGGTGAGAGCCAGGTTGGATAATATGGAGGTTGCTAGGGTGAAAATCAGGGACTATGCAGCTTCTAAATCGGTTGTCATGCTCACCCTTGACCTGTTGAGACCGCTACTACTCGGGCGTTTGCTTCGGTGGATCATTCGGTCAGCCTCTTGGCTGGTGCCCTAGTTGCTGTGAGGGAGGTATGTTGGCATTACTTCCATGTGTTTTGGTAGTCCTCTATTGTTGTTACAAATTATTCATACTTTTCTTGTTTTTGACCAGGGTGCTGCAGCCTGTCTCCATAATGCCTATCAGGCTACTTCTTTGGTAGCCAGGATTGATCTGATGAGATTAGATTATGATAGGTTGAAGTCTGAGCTGGAATTTGCAAGGGCTGGCTTGGCTGCTAAAACTGCTGATTTGACAAAGGTGCAGGCTGAGAGGGATGCTGTTAAGACTGAGGCAGCTTCAAGCACGCGGCTGTTGTAGGAGGCCCTGGATAGGAATGAAGAGCTTACCAAGGAGAGGGATGACTTGGAGTTCAAGTTGGATGATGCCTCCCTCTATTTCTACATCAAGGGAAGGGCAGCTGCCATGTCGGAGCCTATCGAGGCCAGGGAAAAATGGGACCCTGCAGGTGAGATGGCTTTCGCTGCTTCGAAATATCCTGACCTGCATAATTTGGAAAATGAACAGGAGGTCGACTCTCCAGGGGAGCAGAACGTTGAAGCCGAGCCGGCTAAGAGTGGGGAGCGGTTGTTGATGCTGCCGCTTCGAGGAGAAGCGATAATATTTTTAATTCTCGGTTGGTATTTTGGCCCATCCGGGGGATGTCCCTGGACAGACATTATTTTTATTTTCTGTTTTGGGTCGGGAGGCTCTCCCGGCTTTTATGAATATTTTGGCGCCTTTGCCCCAGGGGGTAAAGGTTTATTAATATAGGCATGATGGCCTTCTTTTGGCTGATTTCACTTTTGTCTTTGCTTGATTTGTGAGTTTCATCCTGTTGGACCTGTCAAATATTTTGTTTGCATGATTTGCACATTATTCTGGTTAAATAACCTGACATTTCGTTTCAATTTTTGTCATGAGTATTTCAACCAAGTATAGTTTTTTTGCTATAATGGTCGGAAGGGTGGGAAATCCGACCTGTCAGGAGGGCTTATGTCCCCTGCCTGGCTGGAGGGCTTGGTATTCGGCCTGTCGAGAGGGCATTTTAGACTGATGGTCGGGATAAAACACCCTTGCACCGTCTTGCTGCGTCCAGCCGGTTGTAATCCGTGGCAGTAAACCCAGTCAGGTCAGGCAATTATTTCATGCCTGATTGGTCGTGACTTTTTACTGTATCTGGTGGTGGTTACCAACTTGTCAGGCACGGTTAAGTGCAGAATTTTTGTTTCAGGAATTATAGTAATAGAGTAGCCCTCAATCCTGAATATTCATGCATATAATCTTTTATTATGTATAATTGTTCAGGATTCAAAAAGTAAATAGGCGGGTTAGTTAAACAGGTAAAAAATACAAGCAAGTCATATAAAGCATGTAGTTCATCACATAGCACATCAGGTTTAGTAGTGATTGAATTTGTACCTGGCTGTGGCCTGATCTGATCTTTACATATGGAATAGTTTTAAATGAGTTACATTCCAGGATCTTGGGATCATTTCCCCTTCTAGTGTTTGGAGCGTGTATGCTCCTTGTCCAATAATTGAATCAATTAAGTAGGGGCCTTCCCATGTGGGAGCTAGCTTTCCTGCTGATTTCTCCTTTTTATTTGGAAATACTTTGCGTAGGATAAGGTCTCCTTCTTTGAAGACCCTGACCCTGACGTTTTTATTGTAAGTCCTGGCAACTGCTTGTTGATATGATGCCATCCTGATTTTGGCAGCGTCTCTTAGTTCTTCTGTTAGGACTAAGTTATCTTGCATCAGGTCTTTGTTTGTTTCAACGTTGTTTAGGCTGCATCTGGATGTTGGTACCCGTACTTCCGCAGGAATGACAGCTTCACAGCCATACACCAGGGAGTAAGGTGTCTGGCCTGTTGCGGTCTTTGGAGTTGTCCTGTCTGCCCATAGTACTAATGGGAGTTCTTTAGCCCATCTGCCTCGTCTTCTTTTCAGCTTCTTTTTTAGGCAGCTTATGACTACCTTGTTGCTTGACTCTGCCTGGCTATTAGCTTTTGGGTATCCAGAGGTCGATGTTACCAGGTTGATATTCCATTCTTGGCAGAATGCTTGGGTCCTTTTCCCCACGAACTGAGTTCCATTGTCACATACTATTTCTGATGGGACTCCATATCTGCAAATAATATTTGTCCTGATGAAGGATATTACTTCTTTTTTGGTTACCTGGCTGTAAGAGTCAGCCTCGATCCATTTGGAGAAGTAATCAGTCATGGCTAACATGAAGACTTTTTGTCCTGGAGCTACAGGCAATTTTCCCACAATGTCCATGCCCCACTTTATAAATGGCCAGGGCGCGGAAATTGAATGAAGGAGTTCAGATGGCTGATGTATGATTGGTGCATGAACTTGGCAAGCTTCGCATTTTGAAGAGTAGTCCAGGCAATCAGCCCTCAGCGTAGGCCAGTAGTAGCCTGTCCTGAGAATTTTGCTTGCCAGGCTCTTTCCTCCTTTATGGTTGCCACAGTGTCCATCATGTATCTCTTGAAGTACTAGTTTGGCTTCGTCAGGCTCCAAGCATCTCAGGTAGGGTCCAGCCTGCGATCTCTTGAATAAGGTGTTATTGATTATAACATAAGATGAAGCTCTAATTCTAAAGGCCCTTGCCTCATGTCTTCCCTGAGGTAGTATTCCTCGGAGAAACCAATCATAATAAGGTTTAGTCCAAGAGTTACTGTCCTGATTGACAGATTGACTGTTTCGAGTCTGCGATGGTTGGCTCTAATAAGTGCACAATTGGTATTTTATCGAAAAAAATAGGGTAAAGTTTGAACCTAGGCTGGCGATTGCATCACCAGGTATTCGTCTCTAGATATTTGATCGATATCAAATGAAGGAAATTTAGCGGTAAGGTTTTTTGCATATTCTAAATACGAAATCATTTTTGCATCCTTAACCGTATAAATTCCCTTTATTTGATTGTCAATTAAGAGTGAATCAGTTTTTACCTTTAGGTTTTGAACACCGAGGTCTAGACATACCTTTAAGCCTGCTATCAGGGCTTCATATTCTGCTTCATTGTTAGTAGCTTTGAACTCACAGCTTACAGCCTGAGCTATTACATCTCCCTGGGGTGATCTAAGTACTAATCCTAACTCTGTCCCCTTGGCATTGGATGCCCCATCTATGAACAAGGTCCATTCTTGGTCTAGGGTTTTATTTTCTAGTTGGTTGATCTCTTTTATTAGGTCTAGTTCCAGGTTAGGGCTGAAGTCAGCGACAAAGTCTGCTAGGGCCTGCGATTTGATCGCTGCCCTGGGTTCAAAGGAGATGTCATATGTGCTAATCGGTACTGACCATTTGGCCATCCCGCCTGAAAGTTCAGCTTACGCAGATGCATTTTATAGGTAAGTTGGTCCCGACTATAATTGGGTGAATTTCAAAATAAGGTCTCGACTTAGTACATGACATTATTAAAGCTAAAACATATTTTTCAAGTAGTCCATACCTCAACTCAAAGATCTAGCAGGCTTTTACTTACATAGTAGATGGATGTTGTTGCCGTCTGTTCTTTCACCAGATCTGGCATTCTTTGTGTCGATGACAGATAGGTATACTGACAAAGGTTCTCCTTTTTCTGGTTTAGTCAGTAAGGGTGGAGATGACAAATAGGATTTTAGATCCTGGAAAGCTGCCTCATGCTCGTTCGTCCACTGGAATTGTTTATTTTTCCTGAGGAGGTTATAGAATGTTTTGCATCTTTCGGAAGATCTTGATATAAAGCGGTTCAGGCAGCTACCCTACCATCAATTTTTGGATATCTTTGACAGACTTGGGTGACTGTAGTTCCAGGATGGCCTTTATCTGTTCAGGGCTTGCTTCTATGCCTCTCTTTGTGACCATATATCCAAGGAATTTGCCTGCAGAGACCCCAAAGTGGCACTTTGCAGGGTTCAGCTTCATGTTATATTTTTCTAATATCTCAAATGTTATTTCTAGGTGCTTCACATGATCTTCTGTATTCTTGGATTTCACCACCATGTCATCTATGTATACTTCCATGATGTCACCTATCTGGTCTTTAAACATCATGTTGACCAGGCGCAGTACGTTGCCCCCGCATTCTTCAGCCGAAAGGCATGGCGGTAATAACGATATGCCTCGATGCCTGTAATGAATGCAGTACTCTCCTGGTCGGCAGGGTGCATCTTTATTTGATTGAATCACTGGAAACATCCATGAATGTCAGCATTTCGTGGCCCGCTGTTGCGTCTACCATGGCATCAATATGAGGCAGGGGGAATGGATCTTGAGGGCAAGCTTTGTTCAGGTCAGTGTAGTCTACACAGACTCTCCACTTTCCATTCTTTTTCTGCACAACAACTACGTTAGCCAACCACTCAGGGTACATTACTTCCCTGATCATCCCCATATCCAAGAGTTTTTCTACTTCTTCATTTATTATGGTGTTTCTTTCAAATTTTAAATTTGTGCCTTTTCTGCTGCACAGGCTTAAAAGATGGGTCAACATTGAGCTTAAGAGTAATAATATCAGCGCTAATTCCAGTCATATCAAAATGTGACCAAGCAAACCAAGATGATTTATTTTTAAGGAATTTTACCAGTTCAGGCCTGAAACTATTTGGTGCGTCAGATCCTATTAAAACATACCTGTCAGGGTACTCAGGGTCTAGAATTACCTGATCTGTTTCCATTCTGGGAGGTGCTACATACTTGCTCCTTACAGGGTACTGTAATTGCTATGCCAGGGACTTACCTGCCTTGGAAGACTTCAAGGCTGCTGTGTAGCACTCCTGGGCTGTCTTGTGATCCCCTTTGATTGTGGCTATGCCCCAGTCTGTTGGTATCTTGATGCACTGGTGATAGGTTGATGGTACGACCTTGACATTGTGAATCCAGGGTCTGCCCAGGATGGCGTTGTAAGATGACAAGCAGTCAAGGACCCCAAACTTCTCATAGGATGAGACTCCTTCCATATAGGTTGGGAGGTGGATCTCTCCTAGAGTGCTCCTGGTTTCACCACTGAACCCTACTAAGATGCTGGATTTTTTGGTGATTTGATCCTTGTTTATCTTCATGGCTTTCAGTACGTCAAGCATGATCAGGTTTACTGAGCTGCCTCCATCTACCAGGATCCTTCTTATTGTGGTTGTTCCAATCTGCATAGAAATGACCAGGCCATTATGATGAACATCAGGAACGCCCACCAGGTCACAATCGTTGAAAGTGATTGTTGGGACAGGATCCAGCTTGCAGGGTGATACAGTCCTTGGTGTTCTGGCTATCTTTTTCTTCTCTTGAGCTTGTCGGCCACAAATCTCGAACCGCCGATATAAATTTTACTTCATAGAGTGGTGGTGGTGGAGGGAGGCTGCGATCCTGCTTGTGCTCCTGATTTTCTTTATCCTGGTTTGCATTCCTGCCTTTTGACTGGATCAGGTCTTTTAAGTATCCTGATTTCAGCAGGTAGGCCACTTCCTTCCTCAGGGTGAAACAATCATCCGTGGTGTGTCCAATATCCATGTGAAATTCGCACCATTTTGAATTGTCTCTTCTGGGATTTGGATTTTCTACCTTCCTGGGCCATCTAACAGCTGTTCCCATGTTGTCAAGCCTCTGGATCAATCCTGTAGTATCAACACAAAAGTTATGTTTGGAGATAGGTGGATAAACCTTAGCCTTACCTTGATATTCATGAGTTAGGTTGACTTCTGACTGATCTGGCCTGGAATATGGAGTAGGTCTGTAATTGTTCCCTCTGTTGCTTTTCCTATTGCTTCTTTTATGATCCCTTGGTCCACTGGGTGATCCAAGTTTGTAGCTTTTATCTTCTTCCAGCCTGATGAAGGCAAGAGTCTTGGCCTGAACATCTTCGAAGGTGTGGCATGGATACTTAGTGAGCTCACTGTATAAGTCACTATTTGGTAGTAACCCCTGTCTGAATGCCTCCACTGCTGTTCCAACGTCACAACTGGGTATAGATACTTTCTCTTTATTGAATCTTGCAAGGAATGTCCTGAGGGTTTCATCAGGCTTCTGTGTAACTCGGTAAAGGTCACTGGATTGTTTCTCCAATTCCCTGCTACTTGCAAACTGCTGGTTGAAACTGTTGATCAGGTTGGCAAAGGAATGGATCTTTGCCGAGGCGGGTTGATTTACTATTGCGGGGCGGGGCGGTCGGTCGGTCGTTCCAAACCCCTTGCACATGCAAACTTGTCTGAACTCGCTAGGAATAGATGCAGCCAACATCTTCTGCTTGTAAAGAGCCACATGATTTTGTGGATCTGTGGTTCCATCATAGACCCTCATGGATGGAATTGTGAACTTCTTTGGTAGGTCTACTTTGGCTATTTCGTCTATGAATGGTGAATCAGCATAGCTGTCAGGGGCAACTTCTTCCATGCTGGTAGGTACTCCAGGTATCTTGTCGAATTTTTCATTGAGTTTTGATACGTGCATTTAATATAGTCTTTTTAGCCTATTTTATGCACGTATTTCTATGCTTTTATCGTGGTTTTACGCTACGAAATGCCCCGAATATGCTACTTTGGGTTATTTTGTCTTATTTGTAGGAATGAACCAGAAAGTAGTAAAATCAAGCTATTTACCGTCCGTTTAGCATGCATTTGGAGGAAGAGATAATTTGGAGCGGGAAATATTGCTGTCTTGGGATGCGTGAAGGTGTTTCGGGAGCCAAAAGGACAAGTCAAAGTTAAACTAACGAGAATTATAAGCTGCTGAAGCCAATATCCACTTGATCGAGTACTTTACCACTCGATCGAGTGGGTCTAGGTGCAATAATCAGTCGATCGAGTTGTTTGCTTAGTCGATCGACCAGTTCCTTTATAGCCTTGCTCGATCGAGCACTATTCTAGGTCGATCGAGCTGTTTTTGAGTCAAGTTCACTCGATCGAGTGATTTAGTTAGTCGATCGAGTGGCTATGCTGACGGGTTGGGCTTTTAAGCTCTAATTCCGTCATTAGGTTTAGGAATTCCTATTTTCTTATAAATAGGAAGCTTTAGGAGTCATTTACACACATTCTATACCCTCCCTTTCTCTCTGGTTCGAAGACACTGCTACTCTTTCTACTGTCACTTTGCTCTTAATTTCCGGATCATTTATTTACAGTAATTTCTCCCCCTTTCTCTCTTTAATTACTTAATGTTTATTATTGTTCTTCTTTTATTTCTTGCTTCCCCTTTAATTATGCATAGCTAAATTCCCTAGTATGTTAGGATTAGGGAAGCCGTGGTAGCATGCTTTAACTGTATTAAATAGATTAGCCCTGCGATAAGAATTGTATTAGGCAATTTACTGTTATCCGGTCGAATGAATGCATGCAGGAGACCATAAATTTAGTTAACCCCGACCTAGATCGAAAGATTGGAAGGGAAGGCTTGCTTAAATACAATAGGGTATTGCAGTGAGGGCGAAAGTTAAGCTGTTTACGCTCTAGGGCGGTTTAAGGACCGAAAGGTGACGACCATAGCTCTTCTTATCAATAGTCTAATCGCCTTAGTATTCCCGATAGTATAAGATCTGATAGCTGCCACGGTGGACCGACTCCTAGCATACTCCCTTCTCTCTTGCTGTTAATTTCCCTTATTTATTTCCCTCGCTTTAGTCTTTAGTTTAGAATAACACAATTCAAAACCCCCATTTCTGTGACACCCTGACAGACCGAATTAGACAGATAAATAGCAACTTAGCCTCCCTGTGGAGATCGACCCTACTTACCGCTGACTTCTGTTATTAGTAACTTAGGTATTTATTTTTGGTACAAAACGACAGTATCAAATTTTGGCGCCGTTACCGGGGAGGCGACGCTTTTTATCTGTTTTATTTTGTTTGTCCTTACGCCTCAAGGGAAAACTAAGTACCTTGAGGCTGTTCTTATCTTTTTCTTTAGTGCTGTTTTGATAGGCCTACAGGTTTATTAGACAAAGCACGAGGGAGATTATCGAAGGGAAGGCTTGAGTACCTTCGATCCCTCTTGCCAAGATGACATCTGTCTCCCGACTAATTGCTCAGTTTGAAGCCCAAGCTGAGCCACCTGCTAGTTGGGAAAGGAAGAAGTCTTGGGGATGTGGTCCTGCTGAGCACAATGCAGCCGTAGTTGTGCCGCCACATCCACCCCATCAATGGCCACCGCAACAAGATCCTCGTGATATACAGAAAAAAGAAATCGCGGAGCTGAGGTCCTTAGTTCTGGAATTTAGTAGACATATGGGTGCTCAAGTCACTGAAATTGCTGAGTTGCAGTCTGAAATTGCTCGGTTAACAGCTGGGTTGGTTGCTCGGCAACCAAAAGAGGTGTGCTTGACCAAGTGCGGTTTTTCCCATGAAGAACCCGCGTTGCCCAATGCTGAAAATGATTTCTATATTTCAGATGACGACTTTCTATCGTATTTCCAGAATGTATGCAAGGAAATCAGTGCTGTACAGGAAGAAAGTCCTCGATCGAGTAATATCTCTTCTCGATCGAGTGACATGCATGAGGAAGGTGCTCGATCGAGTGATTTTATTACTCGATCGAGTGAGATGCGGGAGGAAAGTGGTCGATCGAGTGACTGTTCTGCTCGATCGACTGAGTTGGCCATTGGGAGCTTAAATTCGTCACTTGGGTTCATTTTGGATGACGAGTTTGACGATGATGAAGGTTACGGTGAACCTCCCTTATTCATAGCAGAGGCGGATACACTTGAAGCTGCGATTTACGGGATGGATACCACTGAGGAGGTTGATGAAGAAGCAGCTGAGACGGTAATTGCTCCTAGCATGGATGAGGTAATCCATTCCTTTGTCAGTGACTCCGTCGTTGAGAGCGACCAACCCGAGGTAGTAAGCGATAATTTCATTATTGTTTGTTTTAAAAGTATATTGCCTCGTTTAATTTGTGCTCCTTCTTTTAATGCTACACCCTCTCATATGTGGACGCATAATTTAACGAATTTTCACCGTCCTTATCATTTCAAGTTTGCTAATCTGAATCGGGACCCTTATATATTGACAATTGCTCCCGCGCTCCTTTATTTTGTGGATAAATTTAGGAGCGCCCATAGGAAATTTGTTCGGCTTAAAAAGTTAAACATTTTTATTTCCTATTTCTGTATTCCACTTTGGTGCTACTAATGCTGTTGTGTAGCACATGCGCAACTATTTGACAGGTTGCTGCGCGCTTTGAGCTGTTTTGATTGTGACTAATTATAGAGCCTCGAAGAAAAGAAGGTCGAGCTGGGACCTGACTGAAGCTAGCGCTACCCGGGAGGCAACCCGGCGATTTTATTTTTTTGTTTTTATTTTATTCCAGTTGTAATAAATGGTTTTCTATACCATAACTTATCTCAGTATGCTTGTCTTGTTAGTTTGTGGGCTGTTTTATTTGCGTTTGCAGGAAATACATTGAGAATCACTCGATCGAGTAGTTTTTCTACTCGATCGAGCACTTTAGCTGAGAGATCCTCTCGATCGAGAAGATACTCCACTCGATCGACCGCCTGCAGAATTGGAACTGCTCGATCGACCACAATTCTCTTCGATCGAGCTGTTTTTGCATGCCCACTCACTCGATCAACCAATGTTGGACGGATATCGAGTGTTCTTGACTTGGATTAGCTTCCTGAGACGGTTTTCCGGGCCTTTAACAACCTCCCATGTTCATGGTCGGTTTGGGGAGGTCCCCTTATTCGCGCGTCTTGTAAGTTTTCCGCTTTTACTCTCTTCCTCCTTTAGTTTGCATTTTCCTTTCCATGTTTTGGTACAATGGGGGCATTGTACGGTTTGGTTTGGGGAGGTTATGCATCCATATCCGTGTCTGCATATTGTTTTTACTGCATTCCAGTTATCACGTTTAATTGATGTCTGCATTGTTGTTTATTTTTGTTAAAATTCAAAAAATTCAATAAAAATCAGAAAATTGTTAAAATTCAAAAATTTCACGTTTATTTTAGCATATAGGTTGAGTCGGAACGGTAGATTTCAATGATGATATTGCACTGCGATTGTCTTTTGCTTAAGCCTTGCATTAAACTGTTATCTTTTAGCTTTGTCTTTCGCATAATCTACGAGTTAATGTTAAATTTAGCTGAACATATAGACTTGACCTGAAATTTTGGCAACCTACTTATAATTTCTAAGGAATTAGAGCCTTATAAACTGGTGTCATTTGTGACCGGTTTCATGTAGGATTGTGAGTAGTTACTCCTTGCATAACATGTTCATTAATTTGCACATATATGAAATTCAATTGCTTTTTGCCATCGTACATTCGGGTTAGTGGTTGGTGTCACATGCAGGGAGGTGCTTACATTCCCTTTCTTTCATTTTTACCCATTTAACTCCACATTAGCCAAATTTGCCAGTTGACCCTTAACTACATCCCAAATTTAGCCTGCCTTGTCAAACTAGTTTAGATTGTTGTTTTGCGGTATACATTTCATTGTATCAAATATTGGCGCATATTCTATTGAATCGGAGTTGGTAATCTATGAAGAAAAGGAGGTTGATGAAAAAAAACGTGATGAAAAAAGAAAAAAAAAAGAATCGAAAAAAGAAAATGAAAAATGAAAAAAAAATCAGAAAAGAAGAAACCGAAAAAATAGAAAAAGAAAGGAAAAAGATTTCGAAAAAAAAAAGATGTCTGATTATGAGACGGTTTCTGCTCCTATGTTCTATCTTACATAATTTGAGGAGTATGTTTGGTTTGGTTTGGTGAGTTTTATGCCAAGTGAAGGACATGTGCTTTATTCTATAATTGAGTTGGAAATGGATATGTCTCATATGGTTCTGTTTAGGTACTAGCTTGGCCGCCTATACCTCCACATTCCCATAAATGTTTTGCCTTTTCTTACCCATTGCCTCACTTTACCATACTTTTGTAAGCCCTCGGCTGTGACAGGACCTTGTTGGTTGGAATGTATGTACGGTAGCTAGAATTGTCTATCATATTAGTTGCATGCATGTTTATGTGGGTCGTAGTCTAGGTGAGCGACTATTTTTCTTCTTCTCTCTTACATTCATTTGCTTACCCTTTGCTTCATGAGAGAAGAGTGACCCGTGAGAGTCCGATTTTAAAGGTCTTGCAAGGTCGACGGTTCAGCTTTATTATAAACATCCTATAACTCGTTTGCATTTGACTGTTTTGCTATAAGTGTTAGTTTGCTTGTATTAAATTGGCTTAAGTGGGCATTTGTAGCTGGCTCTGAGTTATCTTTTTCCGTTCCTTTAGTTGCATTTTAGTTTACTCGGGGACGAGTAAAGGTTTGGTTTGGGGAGATTTGATACGTGCATTTTATATAGTCTTTTTAGCCTATTTTATGCACGTATTTCTATGCTTTTATCGTGGTTTTACGCTACGAAATGCCCCGAATATGCTACTTTGGGTTATTTTGTCTTATTTGTAGGAATGAACCAGAAAGTAGTAAAATCAAGCTATTTACCGTCCGTTTAGCATGCATTTGGAGGAAGAGATAATTTGGAGCGGGAAATATTGCTGTCTTGGGATGCGTGAAGGTGTTTCGGGAGCCAAAAGGACAAGTCAAAGTTAAACTAACGAGAATTATAAGCTGCTGAAGCCAATATCCACTTGATCGAGTACTTTACCACTCGATCGAGTGGGTCTAGGTGCAATAATCAGTCGATCGAGTTGTTTGCTTAGTCGATCGACCAGTTCCTTTATAGCCTTGCTCGATCGAGCACTATTCTAGGTCGATCGAGCTGTTTTTGAGTCAAGTTCACTCGATCGAGTGATTTAGTTAGTCGATCGAGTGGCTATGCTGACGGGTTGGGCTTTTAAGCTCTAATTTCGTCATTAGGTTTAGGAATTCCTATTTTCTTATAAATAGGAAGCTTTAGGAGTCATTTACACACATTCTATACCCTCCCTTTCTCTCTGGTTCGAAGACACTGCTACTCTTTCTACTGTCACTTTGCTCTTAATTTCCGGATCATTTATTTACAGTAATTTCTCCCCCTTTCTCTCTTTAATTATTTAATGTTTATTATTGTTCTTCTTTTATTTCTTGCTTCCCCTTTAATTATGCATAGCTAAATTCCCTAGTATGTTAGGATTAGGGAAGCCGTGGTAGCATGCTTTAACTGTATTAAATAGATTAGCCCTGCGATAAGAATTGTATTAGGCAATTTAACTGTTATCCGGTCGAATGAATGCATGCAGGAGACCATAAATTTAGTTAACCCCGACCTAGATCGAAAGATTGGAAGGGAAGGCTTGCTTAAATACAATAGGGTATTGCAGTGAGGGCGAAAGTTAAGCTGTTTACGCTCTAGGGCGGTTTAAGGACCGAAAGGTGACGACCATAGCTCTTCTTATCAATAGTCTAATCGCCTTAGTATTCCCGATAGTATAAGATCTGATAGCTGCCACGGTGGACCGACTCCTAGCATACTCCCTTCTCTCTTGCTGTTAATTTCCCTTATTTATTTCCCTCGCTTTAGTCTTTAGTTTAGAATAACACAATTCAAAACCCCCATTTCTGTGACACCCTGACAGACCGAATTAGACAGATAAATAGCAACTTAGCCTCCCTGTGGAGATCGACCCTACTTACCGCTGACTTCTGTTAGTAATAACTTAGGTATTTATTTTTGGTACAAAACGACAGTATCAAGTTTCTTAATCTCCTGAACTACTGCCATCATGATAGCCACTGCAGATTCATCAGGTTTCTCTTGATCATCGTTTTTTGGCTCATCATCACCATCTACGTTAATGGCTTTGGGGATATTTGGGCTCCCAAAACTGGAGAAATCAATGTTTTTGATGATTGATGAGAATGGGGTTCCTGGTTAGAATCTAGAGCCTGCCCCTTGGGTTTTTTCCAATTTTTGCTTCAGGTCGACTCGATTCTTTCGATTCAGGATTTCTCGCTTGATTTGGGCCACTTTTTCTTTCGGGCTTTCCAACTCGGATTTTTTGGAGAGTCGCATTCACTGTTCTTCAACGGTGGGTTGGGCCATTTTTGCAGGTTTTTAAATTTTTTGTAGGATAAGAAAAGAGGATTAAAGAGCTAGATGCCCCACGGTGGGCGCCAATTGTTTTGTGTGGATTTTGCGCAGGGCGAAATCAGGTTAGGGTGATATTGTGCAGGGTTAACTAGCTCTAATTGGACTATTGGTCAGGTTGACAGGGTACGATATTAAGCTGTAAATAAGATAACAACAATAACAAGACAAACAATTTTGTACGTGGAAAACCCTTGAATGGGAAAAAACCACGGGCACCAAGCCAGGAGAGGATTTCACTATATGATTTGAGAGAATATTATTATGACAACAACAATGCTTGTATTTCTCTAAGTAATATGTGTTCTTCTTCTTGTGTACGAATGATGTCCCTCTTAAGATCTTTAAAGTGTTCTTTATATAGCTTTCCCATCTTGAACGGCTGCATGATCAAGCATTGAAGGCTGAATATTCTCCATAATTGCTGGTAATAATTGCTGAATATTTCCCTCTTAATTACCGTATTTACTGCATAATCTTCACACTCAATCCTGCGTATTTATTTCCATTAATATACGTGGATATGGCCAAATATTGTCCTGATATTTGGACCGTTGTCCTCTCCATGGCCTAGCGCCTATCTTCATGTGCCCTGAGAGCCTGGCACCCTGAGAGCCTGGCAGTCAGGTTTAGATGAAATGCTGATCAGGGTGGTCTGCGGATTTGCAGGCCTAACAGTAACGTTAGTTTAAATTGCAGCAGAATTATTGATTAATTTGAGTATGTCGTGTATAAGATCAGAAAACAAGGAAATATTGTTGGTAATAGCGTGAAGTTGGAACAAAGAACAGGATAGATTAGCGAATCTTGTTCTAACCTCGCAAGGTTATAGCTCGATTTTCTATAACTCAGCCTCGCAAGGAAGAGTCCTAATCTAATCTCGCAAGATTGACACAGGTTTTACGAACTGTAAACTTTATTGTATTTCTGAAATATTCTGAAAAATAAGGCCACAATCGGTCCTTATTTATAGTCCTACTCGATGTCACAATCTGACTCGAGGTCTAATTCCTCAACTTATCTTCTAAGCTATTTTTCCTAAACTAACTAGGAAACTTATTACATAATTATTAACTAATAAAAATCAGATTTGTGGAAGCTAAATAAAACTAGGATTAGGAAATATAGAGTTTCCTAATTTTATTTGGATTAGGAAATATATAGTCTCCTAATTTTATTTGAAAACAGTAAAATAAACTAATAGCTAATCCAACACAATTTAGGAAATCGTGTCTCCTAACATGGCTGGAATTTCGTGCTCCTACACGGCTTAGGGAAGCGTGTTTGTTGGAATATATTTCCTCCGACAATAATGCGATCACAACTGTCGATCATGATGATCACATGTTTAAATCTCATTTTAAGAATACATGTGGGATGTAATATATTACAGTCAACTGGTCCACACAATCGGTAATGATTGGTTGACTAGAGTTTGACATTACTGTCGTGCGACGGTGGTGATCAGTTGATCCCCTTAGGTCATACCTATAGGGAAATACTCTTAATTATTATTTAATTAATCGTATGCCGATACGAGTTAATTAAATTGCTTAAAATTGACGGGTGATTTTGTGATTAAAGTTAACGTGTCTTATTGTAATTTGATTAAATGAGATACGGTCTAAGTAATCGAATTGTTTTATTACTTAGATAAAATTATTGTTTACGAAACAATTGAACATTGAGTGAATAATTTATTATAAATACAAGACGTTGTAATTTATAATTTGGTAAATCGTTTTGGTACAACTAATTACGAATTACTAGTCGATATTGTATATGACATATTTTATGAGTATGCTGATTTTTAATATGTTAAAAATACATTATAATTTCACATGTCAAGTAACATGTCACATATGTTACAATTGACAAATGACAAAATAAAATGGACCATCCATTTTATGTTAAAAGTGCCGAAATTTGGAGGGAGTTTAAGGTGTATATTGTGTTTTTGTTTTGAGTGGAAAACACTATGATTACTACCTAATATAGCCTTGCATACCTATGTTTTCTTGGGTAGAAAAACTAGCCCATGCATTGGGCTCTCCTTCCCCCTCCAACCGGTTTCTACATAGAAAAGACAAGGGGCTTTTCTTTTATTATTCATTTTCTTCTTCACATAATTTCTAGTGTAAGAAATTATGATTCTCTACATTTTGGTGAGACATTTTAGAGAAAGAAAAACCACAAATCATTCTCTCCTCTTGGCCGAAATTATTTAAGAGGAAATACAAAATTTTTGTATCAATTTTTAGTAAGATTAATATTATTTCTAGTACAAATAATATTAGTTATTAAGAGATTTCCTTGGGTATTCACATTTGGGAGAGGTTCTAATTTGGACCTTTTGTTCATCCATTTTAAGGAAAGCTCAAGAACTAACAAATAGGTGAATTTGTTGGTGCCCATAAAACCGAAATCACATAGTAAGGAACATGATTTCTTCTTTACTTCTATTTATGTTTGCATGCATAAGATTTGTAATTATTTTATGACCAAATAATTTCTCACATATATAAATATGTCTAATTAATGAGATTAATAATTTCTAACAAGCGGTATCAAGAGCCTTAGGTTGTTTGCATGCAAATCGGTTATTGTTTTTCCAAGTTATACGATTAACAAACAAAACTTATAAATTTGTGTTTATTATGATATATCATGAACTTTATTATGCATGTTATAGTTTCTGGTCCTAAAATGTATTTAGGATATTTTGGTTAATTTATGGATTTTATTGTTCATTTTATATTATAATAGCATTAAAATGTTATTTTATGATAAAAATGTCATTTTTGGACTAAAATTAGCTAAACTTCGTTTTTTCCAGTGGTTTTTGGATATGTTTTCACATATATTTTATTTTGATGACCTGTAATTTTTCATAATTGTATGAGTTTTTTTCTCGAAATATGGATTTTTCAATATAAAATCGAATTTAAATGGAAAAATAGGTTAATATGAGTTATATTTCGAATATGGTCCTAGAAATTTAGTATGTTGTCACATGCAATTTTACAAAATGTGTGTAATATAATTGGCTATAATTAAGTCTTTATGCATGATTTATGAATTTTTAATGAAAAATCACATAAATAGTGACTTTAATTAGTATAAATTGCTAAAACATACTTCATGACTAAGGAAAAACGTCACATGTTGCATTTTATCACATATTTCAGATCTAAAATTGAAAAGTTGATAAAAATAGTTTTTTCTCATATTTTTATGGTTTTAATTAATAAATCCGATAAATCGCAACATTGTTTTTCTCGATAAATTTTGAAATATTTAACCTAAGTTTTTGAAAATTATGAGTGTCATGGTATTTTTACAGAATTTTCATGAGTTTAAAATTCAAATTTTGAATTTATTTGAAATTTTTATGATTTATTTGAAGTTTATGGCATTATATTGTAATTTTAAGTCCTTTTATGAACAATATTAAGAAATATAAGTTAATTATTGTCAATGTGTTAGTGGAGACTAATTTTGAGTCCTAAGATGGTTAGGGTAATTAACTAGTACATAAATATGATTTTATGTAATTATTGTGATTTTAAAAGGTTGAATCACGCAAATCCGTAAAAACCGATTAATATACGAAATTGGCTCCTTAAAGGCGATTTAGCATAAAATTGGGCATGTTCATACATATTATAATGCTGGATTTTATTTATGATTGTCATAATTTTATTTTATGTAATTTTTGTATTAGGTAATTTTACTTAGTATGACCTTAGTTTTTAATTGATATTACCCGAAATGTATGGGAATATCGATTCGGTTGTAATTTATTGTGATCTCGTATCACCGTTTTGTAATTTAATAGATTTATTTTTATTTTAATTACAAATGTATAATAGGAAATTATGTAATTTGTTATGTAATTTATTTATTCCGGAGATCCTTAAAGACGGTGCCACTCAAGAAGGCGATCCATTAAAGGCGCTGTTACCTCGAGATGCGTGCCAAAACCGAAGTTCAAGGGACCAATGGAGCTGGTTTCCGAATTTGTAATAGTTTATTAGATTTACTATTTTAGGAAGGCCATACTAGGATTTAATTTATGCTTTGCATTTTATTTATATGTCGCATGCATCGCTAATTCGCCATAACTAAAACATGCATTATCATTTTTATCGAGTTTATCGACCGTGTCAATTACAATTATCGTAGTTCACCGCTTTAGTTCACTTAAAACGTGATAGATAATAAATTGACATGACCACTCGCTAAATAAACAATTGAGACTTAGCCTTACCAAAAAGTAGAAACCATGAAAACCTATTTCATGAGGGAGTGCACTCGGCCACACCGGGGTACAAACCTTGTTACGTAGGGGAAGTGGGTGATAAATGTCTATCCACCAAATTTATGTTAATGATGGGTATTTCGGCACACCGTGCCCTAAGTTGATATGAATTTGGATCATGGCACATTTATTCGAAATTTGGGTTGAACTCAACGAAAGTATTCACGATGATTTCCGGATGTGTTTCGGGCTAAAGATAAATATTAATGTAATTTTATCGACCAAGAGTTCTAAAAGTAGAATCGATTAAAGAGTTAATCCACCGAGTTATATTAATAAAGGGTATTTCGGCACACCGTGCCCCAAGTTAATATGAATTTGGATCTTGGAATCATTTATCATATTTGGGTAGACGTCACTATGTAAATGTTTTACTTGTTATTTACAAGTATTAATAAAACGATAAATGTTAAGTTTTCCACTATTCCGTTATCATATTGTTCTATTTCTTTACCACAATTCATATACGATATCATTTCGATTTTAGTTCAAATCTTCATTAAAACATCGTAACTAAAGACAAAATTTGAATTTTTCTTCTAAAAACCTCGTATTATCCATTGTAAGGATCTCTTGTGAAGAGTATAGATAAAAGTTATTCGTGATCAAAAAGGTTTGATTCTTGACTAACATATCTACTTACAATGAATTGTTTCTCATATGCTTAATTGAGTTAAGTACTTTGAAACGTTACATCATTTTGGTAACTAGATTTGTTTGAAATCAAAATTGACCAAAATACTGCAACCACTTCAATGAAAGTTTTAAGACTAAAACGATTGAATTGAAGAGTAGTCTTCAGAAGATTCAACTTTGCTTTTCTAAAGTAAAGATTCATTGAATTGAGTGGGAGCATTATCTTAAACCGTTAAGAAAAGGATAAGGTTTTTAAAGAAGTAAAATTAGAATGAAATTGATACAAGGTAATGTTAAAAGTAAAGTTATTGAGAATAACGATACTAAACCTATCAATCCCGACCGATATAGTTTCCATTGTCTTAATTGTTGGACAATAGAAAGGAAACTACCCCAAATTATTGAAGAATCAACAAGTTAGTTGTAGGACATCTAATGGGACCTTCTTCTTTAAATGTTTATTTGGTTGACATAAATTTTGCTAGTACTACTTCGTCAATATTAGAAACCGGTGGTGGTTTTCATCATTGTACTTGATACATAGGATGATTAGAATATGACGAATAGCAACAATGATGTTAAGAGATAGAGTCATTGTGTAATCAATCTAGTTTTGGGTTTATAGTTGTACTTAATTATGACTATTAAGTACATAAACTCTAAATAAGAATATAAACTTGTTAAGATACATAAGAGGTTTCACTTTTGAGACCCTATACACCACGATTTGATGTATGGCTAGCCCATTATCAAGGTGATTATATTCTAAACCAAACTAGAATGATATATCATGTAGATGATGCAAGACTCAAATTGGTAACCCAAGATTGAACCTTAGATTCTGGAATGATGAACGCAAAGAGTTATTGAGTACTCTTGAAACCATTACATTGTTAATCTTATGGTATATGCATATCTTGTATTCAAAGCAAGATGTCTCGTGCCTTTTGGTTGAAAAGGAGATCGAGGTTGTAAATCATTGATCCAAAATAGGTTGATCATTTTCTTTTACCAACGATTTAGGTGGACACTAATGTGTTCACTTAATAAGGTAAATAGAGAAATCTTTGAAGAAGTGCAAAGAGTTCCAGGAATCACGATTTAGTCGTGATGGGATTATCAAAGTGAAGACTTTGATATAAGCCAAAGGAAATGTGATATAGTATCACAAATTAATCTCTCTTAGCACGCATTATGGGATAATGTGTGGTTGGATAAAGAAATCAAACGCTATTCGATATGGTTTGGACTTCAATCAAGTTACTTTGAGTTACTTGATCCTTTTGGGGATTTTATAATTTTGTCTAAATTATTTTTCCACTAAATCTAAAATGAGTCACATGAGATATGAAATGGTATGGTACCATGTTTGTAAGTTTTCAAAAGAAACAAATGCTCATTTTTCCTTATTATAATCACGAGTACAACGAGTTTGTGGCTCGTGAAGTTGTCTTTCTAAAATACAAGTTTATTTCTAGAAGACAGAGTGGGAGAAATTATTCAAGAGCCACAAAGAATGTTATGTCGCAAGAAACTGGTCTTTCTTGGCTACATGAGACGTTTTGTGTAAGACGTTGTTTCTTCAGAACCTAGGAAGTTAAAGTCATCACTTGTTGAACACGATGAATTAGTGTTACTTTTAGAAAGTAAAGAACTTGCAACTTACAAAGAAATTGTTTGATTCAAGTTGATTACTTCTGGAAAGTAATGAACATTTGACTTACATGAGCGTGTTTAAGTCACAACTCAATACAAGGCTTAGAGCCATGAAAATTCGAAATTAATTCTAAGTGAATTATTAGATATCAAAGCTTGATTGGTAGCAAAGGGTTTTGCACTAGTTGAAATGCTTAAGTCTATTTGGATCTTCTTAGGGATTGTGTTTCATTATGATGATATACATATAGCAAGTGAATCTAAAACCCACTTCTTCAATTAGAAGGAATGTATTCAATACATGTCTTGAGTTTTGTAGATTCTTGCAATCCTAAGATAATGTGAAACTTAAGAGAGAGTCTTTAGTAGGACATCAATGAGTTGGAATCAATGATTTGATCATGTGATAAAAACGTTTCTCAATAGGTTGAGAAGTTATGTTTATACATGGAGTTTAGTGGGAGTTACGGTAATTTTAATTAGTCTTATATGTGGATGACATATTGATCATTGGGAATGATTTAAGACTTATGGAGTATTATAATACATCTTTAATATCCAGATTTATGGAGATAAATCCACATTATATTAGCATCAAATAAGAAGTCTTATGTTGATAAGTTTCATGATTAGTTCAATCGAGTTGAACATATTTGATTGATTCCATTTGTTTCCGCTGCCGAATCAATTAAATAGGAAATGATGTATAACACTTCATATACTTTAAGTATGATGAATTGTTTCAAATCGAATTTAAGTAATAGTTAACAAGTAAGCTATAAAGATTACCCTTAAGTTCTTGCAGAAGCATTAAGGATGTAATGCAAAGTGTTTTTTGATGCAATTTTGTGTAAGGGTGTTACATAAGTGACAATTGACAATTGAAATTGCGCATGGTTTCCGACAAAACCATAATCAAAACACATTAGGATGGTTAAGATACCATTGAGGCTATGTTATTTAAGAAATAGATTTTATAGAATCGTTCTAGGCAATAAAGAACAATGAGAAATATTTACAACGGAAATTGAGTACACTTGCAATCATGGGATGTGCAAGAAGGATGAGTCTCGCACACTGTGAAAACAGTGGGAGCTATTCTAAGGCTAGAGGGCCTATGTCTTGATTGGATCTCGACACGTACTCAGAAAGTTTTGTAATGCAAATGTATACATTACAAAGGAAAACAAGTATGTAGTAAGGTTGAGTAAGGTACAAGAAGTTGATAAAACCTACTAACCAAAGCCTTCTCATAGGCTTAACATGATGAGACATGTCATTTCAATTGAACTGAGATGAACAACTACATACAAGATCTAAATTGGATATGAAGTAGTAATCAAGTATTGACTACTCATATGATAATCACATTTATCGTTCGAGTTTTTAAAGTCTGAAAACTCCTTTTATACTTTGTTACATCCAAACGGGTTGTAGAGACAATATTGAACCCCGTTAAAGTGAACCCGGATTAACATGGTATTCACCCATAGTCACTTATATGAGGTGACGTCTCGAAGTGACTAGAGTGTGATGCGATTGATGGCAAGTTCAAATGCCATAGAGTCATATGAGATGACTAGTCGATCACATAGGCAGACTGTTAGGAACACTTTGTCGGGCCTTATGACCGCTTATAGAGTTTTGGCAAATTTATATAGCCTGGTCGTGGCGAGAGCTACCATAGTATTCTAATGAGTCGATTCTTTTGACTAAAGACTGTTCACCTAAGGTGGCACAGTTTCAGATTAACTTTGATTTGTGTTACTACGACCTTCGTAAATGGGGTCAAATGGGCATATTTTGTGTTATGATGGCTGTGGCTAGTCGAAGGGAATAAGTGATCGGTCCGTTTCGTGTTCACAATTAAATAGATGTGGTCGTTGGGTCACGTCCGAATCAAAACACAATTTATAGCTTCACAAACAACTCTACAATTAGTAAAGAGGCAAGTAAAGGTCGGATCCCAAGGGACGGGTATTGAAATGAGATTTCTATTGCAACTAGTGGTGTCTTAGGGGTGTCACAATTTGGGTTGATGTAGAAGGTCACTAAACTAAAATAGCAATGGAAATAAACAAGCAAGATGAATTAAAAGGGTTGTAAACAATTGATAAAAAGCACTAGGGTGTCATGGGGTCATAGGGGATTCATGGGAATTGATCATACAAACATGTTCTCAAATTATAAGCAAGCAATTATTGTTGTGATGGATTGAGTTGGGTTATATCTTACAATCCTAGGAAAGTTTGGGTCCCGGAGCCGAATCGATTAGATTGTACAACACCTACAAGTCGACTTAGTCTTCCCTACTCAACAACATGCATGGTCTAATGAGACTCGAGTTGGGTTATGTCTTACAAGTCTCATTGAAAAGATATGAGATGGTGGTAAATGCAAGGATTCATAGGCTTAGCATTTCATCAAACAGAACATGTGCATGAGTTGAGATCAAAACAAGCAAGCAAATAAACCATGAAAGCATATTAATTTAAGCATGAATCATTCCCCATGTTGGTTTCCCCTAATCACCCATTAACCCTAGCTAAGAGACTACTCACTCATTATCATGTTAATCATGCTAGCAAGGTTGTCAATCATACCAACAAAAGGAAACATGATGAATAAATGAAAGTAATTAACAATAATTAAAGAGGGATTAAGAGAATTATGCCTACTAATGATTCCAATAATAAAAGCAAAGATAAAAGAAGTACTTGATGCTTGATTGAGAAGTTGTCAATCTCCCAATAATAACCCAAATAATCTTCAATTACCCAAAATAAAGGATGAACAAAAGAGAGATTAAGGAAATAAAACTTGTATTAGAACTTGATTAATTGTTGATTACAATACTAAAGAGAGATTTGATTGATATTAACTACTCTAATTATTGATAAGAAGAACATGCTCTTCTAATTAGACTAATGGGGTATTTATAGTGGAAATTTGGGGGATGCATTAGGGTTAACTAAGGGCTAAACTAGTAATTACACTTTTTAGATTGAGCAGGGAGGAGCCGGTATTTTTCGAAGGAAGGGCTTCTTTCTTTGTAGCTTGGAGAAGACGAAATTGCGCTGTACAGGAATCCGTGCATTTTGGAGTCGGGACGGGCGGATTCTGGCGGTGGAACACGGGCGGCTTTGGAGGAATCCGGGCGGATTCTGGTGATGGCAAACCCGAGCGTCTTGGGATGAAACCGCACGGATTGTGCATGTGGAGGACGGCCGGATTGTAGACAATCCGCACGGAATGTGCCTCAGCAACATTTCTTCTTCTTTTCTTCCCTTTTCTTCATAAATTCCTTGGGGATTTCCTCGGGGACTCAAGGATCCTTTCTCAGCATTGCTCATCTACTATAATATGTATAAAGGCCTTCTAATCTTGTCTCTCCTTGATGCTTGGTCATTGAATTCAATCAATTTAGTCTCGTTTTGCCATGAAAATGCGAGATTTGCACTCCTTTCCTACCAAGGGATCAAATTCTCAAAGAATATGCAAAACAAAGAACTAAAGACAATAAATGACCCAAATATGCACTAAAAAGCATGGGAACAAGGCTAATTCGGGGGCTAAATATGCGCTAATTATGGTCACATCAAATATCCCCAAACCGAACCTTTGCTCGTCCCGAGTAAAGAGGTGACAAAGACTAGGACCATTATTTAAACTAACCTAATAACATAGCTGATATGAGACAATTAGCGGGTCTCACTCCGCCCCTTCAACTCACAACAAGACAACCATGAGGTAGGATGCCTTCTTGCAAGGCAAGGTGGGTCTTGCCAAAATGGCGACACATCCAAACATTAAGCACACAAAATCAAATAATGGATGCATCTACAAAAGGAATAGCCACTTCCTCATCAAGTGGCGGAGGCAACTAAGAGAGAACAAATTTAAGAGCATGTAATCCTTCACAAATACTAGTTCAACAAATTACTAAGGCTAAGAGGATGGCACTAAATCACCTCCAAATGGTGTTAAACTAGACTACTTTCGTCCTCAATTTCCAAATGCTTTCGTCAAGAGCGATCGGATGGTGGTGGAATGATGATCCCTATGATGCTAGTAGCATATGACATGACAAGTCTCGAATTCTATACAAAAGTAAAGGTCATGGATCGTCCCAAGCTCGATAAAGTGGCTTGACAAAAAGGCTTTTTGGGAATGAAATGCTCAAATCTTTATACACAACGGGTGGATATGACTAGTATTCAAAATTGTCCTCATTTCACTTTCACATTTCAAAAATTTAAGATGGGGTTTGTCCCTTCCGGGCTAGTGTCCTTTGCTTTCGCCAATCGCTTATTAGGCAACCGGTTAACCTCTAGACAATAGCTTTTCGGGGTGATAGTCACTCTGTCTCTGGGCGGCCGAATTCACAACCGTGTGGGGGCCCAATTCAATGGATCCCGCTCCAAAGCACATCGAAGTGGTACGCCTCCATCAAAACAATTAAATTTCTCAACATTCAACAATTCATAATATTTGAGGTTTCTTTGGCATTAAATTACTTCCACATGACAAAATTCTTTGAAATGAGCACTTCAAGCTTATTGATAGAAAATATTTTTGGGTTGCCTTACCACAAGGTCAATCAAGGTCACCTAGACAAGTTAACCAAGTCCACATCGCATCACGGGGTTGGATAGGTGACTCACATCCAAACCCTTGACTAGGCTTTGGGTCATGGGTCAAAAGACACTAGTATGACACTATCTAGGGTGTTTTAAAACCATTCTAGTAGGCAAAGTCTTAAGTTGAAAAAGTATTTGTAATGGCTTAGTTGCTCTTGTCAAAGTTCTCAGTTAGGCACTTTTCAAAATGTTTTATCTAAATGCAACTACATGCAATGGTGCAAATAATATAAACATCCCAATGCAAGTGATTCTATCAACTAATATGACATATAAACTAAATGCAAGTCCTAAATTCACATTGTTATACCGCATCAATCAAAATAAAGCCACATAGTCATTAACATAAAGAGGAAAAAGGAGATTGGAAAGATCATACCATGCGGTCTTCATGATCCTCATGTCTCGGATGTGGCATAGTCAATCAATGTGAACAAGGATAGAACAAACACAATATATACAATACATACAATATAACTATGCTACAAAAGGAATAAACATGTTTTTGGGTTTTTCAATTTTTCAAATTTTTATGTATTTTCGAAATTTTTCAATTTTTTTGGATTTTTGAGTAAGAGTTAAGTTAGAATTCCCCATCCCCACACTAATATGGGCATTGTCCTCAATGGCCAAAATGATGGGAAATTATGCAAACATGATGCATGATTTCTACACTAGATGCAATCTACACTAGTCTACCTCCCGTTGTGTATGCATTAACTTCCCCAAACCGAGTTAGACACTATTGCTAATGTCCAAGGATGGGTGTAGTTCATGCACACACTATGCAATGCATGAAACTAATTTGTCATTTTGGATTTCAAAAGTGGGGACAATAAGATGAGAACACCTCAAAAATTACCGAGGTGTGAGTCCTTAATGGTGCTAGGACTACTCCAACAATGATAAAGATTAATAAAGTACAAGTTAACAAGACACAAACTTCTTTTCATGAAACTTTGAAAAATAAAGAGGGGAGATGAGAAAACTTCACTTAAACTTAAGTGGGTGCCTCTTGCCCGCTCCACCTAGTTATGAAGTAGTCTTCTAGATATCGGCATCATCTCCGTCTACATCGCTATCCCATATCTCCTTTGAAGCATCACTCAAACTTGGGTCTATGAATTCGTCTTCTTCACTTTCAAGCTCCACCGTGTCTCCTCCACAAGAATTGTTGCTTCCCTCCTCTTGTCTCCCGTTTGCTCCTTCATTAGCTCTCTCCGAATTGGGGAAGAGCAAATCCAATGCCCATGAGGGAAATGCTCCTTCCTCACTAATCCGTCCTCTTCGAACCATCTCGTGATATTGGGGATAGAGAGCATAGTAAGTGTCCACGGAGGTTTCGTATTGACGGTAGTGTAAATCTTGTAAGATTCCCATGACAAAGTCGTCATGGGGGAGGATGAAGGGATTTGGATGGTTGTATGGTTGATAAGGAAATGGGTAGGGAGGCACTTTGATATTCTCATATTGAGTTTGTTGTTCTTGTTGTTGTGGTGGTGGATTTTGAGGTGGTGGTGCTTGCCTTGGTTGGGTTGGATTTGGAGGGATGAGGTAGGATGGGATTGGAGACAAATGTCCTCTTCTCGGAGAAATTCGTGGTAAGCCATTCATTGGAAGAAAAATCAGATCACATCCTTTCGTTATTCACTTGATGCGCTTGTCAACCCCCTCAAGGGTTATCCAATGATGTTGAATGAGAAAAAGATCTTCATTTATCCTCGTGTTTCCCAAAAGAGGAGTATACTCATTATTCTCATTGAATCTTGGGTTGAAGTGCTTCGCAAGCCTAGTAATGAGTCCTCCATTCACAATGTGTTTCATTCCATCATCGTCACCATTCCTAAACTTTGCCCATTTCTCGACTAGCACTAGAGGTACATTGAGGTGGTACACACTTCTTCCTTGAATATTGAGGTAGGATTCCATAAACACAAGGTCTAATTGGTTCACGATCGCCGGATCTCGGCGAGCAAAGAGAGTGCCCGAGAGGAATCGATAATTAAGTCTCAAGATCGGATTTTGAATATGAAAAGCGAGGCATTCCTTGTTGTGTACGAAATCCCGGCCGGTCATGGCCCTCCACAAAGGCTCAACACTGTATTTCTTTGGCTTTGATGTCCGGGTAGGCGAAACATCGAGTCCGAATACATTTGCGAATTCTACAAGGGTCATCAACCTTGAAACATTTTCTAGCCTAAACTCTATGTAAATTGTTTTGTTCAAGGTTGTAATCTTCAAAAAGCTCAGAAACTCAAGCACAAGAGATCGATAAGTTGGTTCATACATGTGAAAAAGGGTAGAGAGACCAAATACTTCAAAGAGAGCTTCTACTTGGTGATAAATCCCAAGTTTCCTCAAGGTATCATGACATAAAAACTTAGTGGGAAGAATGTTCTTACTTAGAAGCCGGTGGAAGACTAATCTTTGCACATCATTGACAAATTCCACATTTGAGAAGTCATCAAGCCTTGTGAGATCTACAATCTCTTCATGCTCCCTTCTTAATGTGTTGACATGGGAGGTGGAAGAACTTCCCCTCATCCTTGGTCTCCTCCCATTCCTAAAAGAGGATCTCCTTGGTGCCATTCCTTGATTATAGAGTTGAATTCTTTTGATTTGTGAAGGAATAAAGATGCTCCTTGTTGATTGAGTGTTGCCTTTGGAAACCCTAGAAAATTAGGGCTTTTTGATTTTGTGGGTTAAGAGAGTGATTTGGATATGTATGGGAGTCATAAGGAGGTGGGTTTTATAATGCAAGTGTAAGGAGTAGTGATGTGTCACTAAATGTGTGGTGGGGTGCAATTTAATTAGGAGAAGTCGAGTCAAAATACCGTGGGAGGACGAGCGGATTCGAGCAGAAGACGCTCGGATTCGTGCTTCTCGGGACGGGCGAATTCGGGGTAATACGCCCGGATTCTGTCACAGCTGAATTTCCAAAAGTTGACGCCTCAAAGACGGGCGTCCCGAGCATGAGACGCTCGGATTCTTTTTCATCGGGACGGGCGTTTTCTTCTGAAGACGGACGGATTCCTTTACAGCAATTTTCCTTGAAATGCACAGATAGAAAGACGGGCGTCTTTCTGCAAAGCCGGCCGGTTTCTTCAGGATGGGCGTTTTACCTTCTGGGACGCTCGGATTCCCCTTCAGTCCAAAAATCTTCAAATTCTCAGCGTAGCAGGACGGACGGATTCTCCTTAGAACGCCCGGATTCCAGCAAGACGACCGGATTCCAGTGAACACGCACGTGTTCAGGCTGTGAATTTTTCCTTCGACTTTCTCTCCTCTCTTAGATGCGTCCCCACACTTGAAAATTCGTTCCTTCCTTCATTCAAAATTCATTAGTAACCCTCCCTCACTTACGCTCATGAAAAGAGTTCGTGCTATTTATTAAAAGAAATGCAATAAAATAATAAATACAAGTTAGAGGGTTAGTATATTTACAAGTGGTGGTTTAGGGAGGACTCCACCAAACTCTCCCTTAGATGGTCCTTTCAAGGGTGCGGAGGCCCGAGGTAGGTGACCTCGACCTCTCCAACAAACGCTCCCTCATAGTATGGCTTCAACCTTTGTCCATTTACCTTGAACTTGCTTCCATCTTCCGCCTTGAGTTCGAAATCTCCATATTTTCCAACTTCGGTTATCACATAGGGACCCATCCATCTAGAGTTCAATTTTCCCGGAAAAAGTCGGTAGCGGGAATTGAATAGAAGGACTTTGTGTCCTTTATGCAAGGCCTTTTGTCTAATTCTCTTATCATGAAGCAATTTCGTTCTTTCTTTGTAAATCTTTGCATTCTCATAGGATTGTAGTCGGAATTCCTCCAACTCTTGAATTTGAATCATCCTCTTTTGACCGCTCAATTTGAGATCAAGATTAAGTGCTCGGATTGCCCAATAAACTTTGTACTCCAATTCGATCGGCAAATGACATGCTTTTCCATAGACAAGCTTGTAAGGGGAGGCTCCTATGGGAGTCTTATAGGCCGTCCTATAAGCCCAAAGAGCATCATCAAGCTTTGTGCTCCAATCTTTCCGAGTCTTGTTCACAACTTTCTCAAGGATTTTCTTGATCTCTCTATTTGAAATCTCAACTTGACCGCTTGTTTGAGGATGATATCCCAAGCCGGTTCTATGTTGAACACCATATTTGGTCAAAAGAGATGCAAGTTTCTTCTCATGGAAATGCGTTCCTATATCACTAATGATTGCTCTAGGAACTCCAAATCTTGGGAAGATTATCTTCTTGAAGAGCTTGGTGACCGTTTTTGCATCATCATTTGGAGTGGCAATTGCCTCCACCCACTTTGAGACGTAATCTACGGACACAAGGATGTACTTATTCCCATTTGATGTCACAAAGGGACCTTGGTAGTCGATTCCCCAAACATCGAAGATCTCAACCTCTAGAATGCCCCTTTGTGGCATTTCGTTCCTCCAAGAGATATTCCCCGTTCTTTGACAAGCATCGCAATGAATGATGAATTCTCTTGTGTCTTGAAACATTGTAGGCCAATAGAAGCCCGATTGAATAATTTTTGCAACGGTCCTCCTTGCTCTATGGTGCCCACCGTAGGGTGATGAAGGACAACCTTCCAAGATTCCTTGGATTTCCCATTGAGGGATGCATCTCCGGTAGATCCCATCACTACACTCCTTGTAGAGGTTTGGGTCATCCCAAAAGTACCTCTTCACTTCGAATAGGAATCTCTTCCTTTGGTTGTGGTTCAAATTTGGAGGGAGTACCTTTCCAACAATATAATTGGCATAATCGGCAAACCATGGAGTGATGTGCCTTTCAAGTTGTGTTTGAATAGCCATCAAAATATCGTCGGGAAATGATTCATTGATCGGGGTTTCTCCATTTTCATCATGAAACCGGATCCTTGACAAATGATCCGCCACTACATTCTCGGCTCCTTTCTTGTCTCTTATTTCCAAGTCAAATTCTTGAAGAAGCAAAATCCATCTCAACAATCTTGGTTTTGCCTCCTTCTTTATTAAGAGATGTCGGAGAGCATGGTGATCCGAAAATACAATCACCTTGGATCCAAGCAAGTAGGAACGGAATTTATCCAAAGCATAGACAATGGCAAGAAGCTCCTTCTCGGTTGTATCATAATTCACTTGGGAAGGGTCGAGAGTCTTGCTTATGTAATAGATGGCGTGAAGAGCTCTCCCTACCCGTTGGCCAAGAACCGCTCCAACGGCGTAGTTGCTAGCATCACACATAATCTAGAAAGGTAATTCCCAATTTGGAGGTTGGATGATTGGTTCCGAGATTAGTGCTTCCTTGATTCTATTAAAGGCATCAACACACTCATCAGTGAATTGGAATTGGGCATCCTTAAGCAAAAGTTGAGTGAGGGGTTTCGCTATTTTTGAAAAATCCTTTATGAAACGGCGATAAAAACCCGCGTGACCGAGAAAACTTCTCACCCCTCTAACATTCACGGGAGGTGGGAGTTTCTCTATCACCTCAACTTTAGCTTTATCGACCTCGATGCCCTTTTCCGAAATTAAATGACCCAAAACAATTCCTTCATTGACCATGAACTGACACTTTTCCCAATTTAAAACAAGACTAACATCTTCACATTTTTGTAATACAAGAGAAAGATTATGCAAACATGAGTCAAAGTCCTTTCTATAAACACTAAAATCATCCATAAAAACTTCCATTATGGTTTCTAAGTAGTCGGAGAAGACACTCATCATGCATCTTTGGAAAGTGGCGGGGGCATTACATAAACCAAAGGGCATCCTCCTATATGCAAAAGTACCATAAGGGCATGTGAAGGTGGTCTTATGTTGGTCATCCGGGTGTATGGGGATTTGGAAGAATCCCGAATACCCGTCATGGTAACAAAAGAATTTGTTGGAGGCTAACCTCTCAAGCATTTGGTCAATAAATGGGAGGGGGAAATTATCCTTTCTTGTTGCGGAGTTTAATTTTCGATAGTCAATGCACATACGCCAACCGGTGATCATTCTTGTGGGTATTAGTTCATTCTTTTCATTTGTCACTACCGTGGTACCTCCTTTCTTAGGTACCACTTGGACGGGGCTAACCCACAAAGAATCCGATATGGGATATATGATTCCCGCATCAAGTAATTTCATGACTTCTTCTTTGACAACTTCTTGCATGTGGGGGTTTAATCTCCTTTGGGGTTGAATGGTAGGTCTATGGTCTTTCTCTAGATGAATTCTATGCATGCAAAAGTTGGCCTTTTCATGTTGTTTAAACACATCAAGCAATTTTCCCAATTGGTCATCATCAAGTCTATCATTAACAATCACCGGTTTGGTCTTTGATTCATCAAGGTAAGCATATTTCAAATTTGGGGGAAGGGGTTTTAAAGTAGGAGTTTGTACCTCACTTACCTCATTTGGAGTTTCATTGAGAATTTGCTCCATCTCCATTAGACATTCCATTCTCATAGCATACTCAACTTCATTTTCATCAACCTCATCATATTCAAATTCCATGATGGGTTCCTCTTGCTCTTGAGCTTGTAAAATATCTTCTAGGATGGATTGCTCATCTTCTATGGGTTGACATGCTTCCACAAGGATGTTATGCACTAATACGGATTATGCATGAGTAAGTTCTTTGTTGGCTAGAGCGGCCTCAAAAAGATCCACCTCCAATTCCCAATACATGTTTTTAGCCTCACTTGCTTCCAAGGCTTCCAATGCTTGCATGGGATCTTTGAAGAAAGGTATACTTAAGTGGTCCTCTACAAAACAATCTATAAAGTCCATCTTGCAAAATATCGAGCATCTTGAAAACAATTAGAACGAAACATGAGGAGTTTTACTTCCCCAAGGCGAAGAAAGACACAACTAATAACAATAAAAGAAAATCTAAATCAAGTAAACACCGTCCCCGGCAACGGCGCCATTTTTGATCGGTCCGTTTCGTGTTCACAATTAAATAGATGTGGTCGTTGGGTCACGTCTGAATCAAAACACAATTTATAGCTTCACAAACAACTCTACAATTAGTAAAGAGGCAAGTAAAGGTCAGATCCCAAGGGACGGGTATTGAAATGAGATTTCTATTGCAACTAGTGGTGTCTTAGGGGTGTCACAATTTGGGTTGACGTAGAAGGTCACTAAACTAAAATAGCAATGGAAATAAACAAGCAAGATGAATTAAAAGGGTTGTAAACAATTGATAAAAAGCACTAGGGTGTCATGGGGTCATAGGGGATTCATGGGAATTGATCAGACAAACATGTTCTCAAATTATAAGCAAGCAATTATTGTTGTGATGGATTGAGTTGGGTTATATCTTACAATCCTAGGAAAGTTTGGGTCCCGGAGCCGAATCGATTAGATTGTACAACACCTACAAGTCGACTTAGTCTTCCCTACTCAACAACATGCATGGTCTAATGAGACTCGAGTTGGGTTATGTCTTACAAGTCTCATTGAAAAGATATGAGATGGTGGTAAATGCAAGGATTTATAGGCTTAGCATTTCATCAAACATAACATGTGCATGAGTTGAGATCAAAACAAGCAAGCAAATAAACCATGAAAGCATATTAATTTAAGCATGAATCATTCCCCATGTTGGTTTCCCCTAATCACCCATTAACCCTAGCTAAGAGACTACTCACTCATTATCATGTTGATCATGCTAGCAAGGTTGTCAATCATACCAACAAAAGGAAACATGATGAATAAATGAAAGTAATTAACAATAATTAAAGAGGGATTAAGAGAATTATACCTACTAATGATTCCAATAATAAAAGCAAAGATAAAAGAAGTACTTGATGCTTGATTGAGAAGTTGTCAATCTCCCAATAATAACCCAAATAATCTTCAATTACCCAAAATAAAGGATGAACAAAAGAGAGATTAAGGAAATAAAACTTGTATTAGAACTTGATTAATTGTTGATTACAATACTAAAGAGAGATTTGATTGATATTAACTACTCTAATTATTGATAAGAAGAACATGCTCTTCTAATTAGACTAATGGGGTATTTATAGTGGAAATTAGGGTGATGCATTAGGGTTAACTAAGGGCTAAACTAGTAATTACACTTTTTAGATTGAGCAGGGAGGAGCCGGTATTTTTCGAAGGAAGGGCTTCTTTCTTTGTAGCTTGGAGAAGACGAAATTGCGCTGTACAGGAATCCGTGCGTTTTGGAGTCGGGACGGGCGGATTCTGGCGGTGGAACACGGGCGGCTTTGGAGGAATCCGGGCGGATTCTGGTGATGGCAAACCCGAGCGTCTTTGGATGAAACCGCACGGATTGTGCATGTGGAGGACGGCCGGATTGTAGACAATCCGCACGGATTGTGCCTCAGCAACATTTCTTCTTCTTTTCTTCCCTTTTCTTCATAAATTCCTTGGGGATTTCCTCGGGGACTCAAAGATCCTTTCTCAACATTGCTCATCTACTATAATATGTACAAAGGCCTTCTAATCTTGTCTCTCCTTGATGCTTGGTCATTGAATTCAATCAATTTAGTCTCGTTTTGCCATGAAAATGCGAGATTTGCACTCCTTTCCTACCAAGGGATCAAATTCTCAAAGAATATGCAAAACAAAGAACTAAAGACAATAAATGACCCAAATATGTACTAAAAAGCATGAGAAGAAGGCTAATTCGGGGGCTAAATATGCGCTAATTTTGGTCACATCAATAAGTGCGATAGGAATTGTCCACCCCTTGTCAGGGTTAAAACAATATCTCAGAGCCACTCGAGGAGTAATGAACTGGAAATGCGTGGCCACGCTCGGAAGGTATCCATGGTAGATGATTCCGGTCAATCAGTTATTCTCCTGATCGAGGAAACCACTCTCGATATGATCACTTGCAAGTACGACCTGAAAGACACCTTGCATTTAGTGGGAGATAGTAATAGGACAATAGAATTGGTGACGCACACTTGTCAAGGACAAGTGGGAGATTGTTGGAATATGTGTCCTCCGACAATAATGCGATCACAACTGTCGATCATGATGATCACATGTTTAAATCTCATTTTAAGAATACATGTGGGATGTAATATTTTACAGTCAACTGGTCCACACATATCCGTAATGATTGGCTGACTAGAGTTTAACATTACTGTCGTGCGACGGTGGTGATCAGTTGATCCTCTTAGGTCATACCTATAGGGAAATACTCTTAATTGATTATTTAATTAATCGTATGCCGATACGAGTTAATTAAATTGCTTAAAATTGACGGGTGATTTTGTGAGTAAAGTTAACGTGTCTTATTGTAATTTGATTAAATGAGATACGGTCTAAGTAATCGAATTGTTTTATTACTTAGATAAAATTATTGTTTACGAAACAATTGAACATTGAGTGAATAATTTATTATAAATACAAGACGTTGTAATTTATAATTTGGTAAATCGTTTTGGTACAACTAATTACGAATTACTAGTCGATATTGTATATGACATATTTTATGAGTATGTTGATTTTTAATATGTTAAAAATACATTATAATTTCATATGTCAAGTAACATGTCACATATGTTACAATTGACAAATGACAAAATAAAATGGACCATCCATTTTATGTTAAAAGTGCCGAAATTTGGAGGGAGTTTAAGGTGAATATTGTGTTTTTATTTTGAGTGGAAAACACTATGATTACTACCTAATATAGCCTTGCATACCTATGTTTTCTTGGGTAGAAAAACTAGCCCATGCATTGGGCTCTCCTTCCCCTCCAACCGGTTTCTACATAGAAAAGACAAGGGGCTTTTCTTTTATTATTCATTTTCTTCTTCACATAATTTCTTGTGTAAGAAATTGTGATTCTCTACATTTTGGTGAGACATTTTAGAGAAAGAAAAACCACAAATCATTCTCTCCTCTTGGCCGAAATTATTCAAGAGGAAATACAAAAATTTTGTATCAATTTTTAGTAAGATTAGTATTATTTCTAGTACAAATAATATTAGTTATTAAGAGATTTCCTTGGGTATTCACATTTGGGAGAAGTTCTAATTTGGACCTTTTGTTCATCCATTTTAAGGAAAGCTCAAGAACTAACAAATAGGTGAATTTGTTGGTGCCCATAAAACCGAAATCACATAGTAAGGAACATGATTTCTTCTTTACTTCTATTTATGTTTGCATGCATAAGATTTGTAATTATTTTATGACTAAATAATTTCTCACATATATGAATATGTCTAATTAATGAGATTAATAATTTCTAACAGTGTTTCCAGCTCTGCCATCTTCATTGCTCTCCCATTTCAACATCGTCACATAACTCGACCCCATTTTGAAACCTTCTGTAATTTGAGTTACATTTCGACTAATGAGCACTTCATTTTCGCTATTTTCCAATGCTCCCGCATCATTCCCTCATTCTTTTTGAGAATTTGACCTCAAATTTTCGTCATCAAGATACGGTGATAGATCTCCCACATTGAAAGTTGCACTCACTCCTCCATACTCACTTGGCAAATCCAGCTTGTAAGCACTCGAACCATAACATTCTAGGACTTTGAACGGACCATTAGCTCTTGGAATTAGTTTATTCTTGCGCTTAGACGGAAATCGTTCTTTCCTTAAGTGCAGCCACACAAGATCTCCTACCTTGAACACAGGCTGTTTTCTATGCTTGTTAGCTTTCTCCTTGAATTTTGCATTTTCCTTCTCTATTTGAGCTCTCACATGTTCACAAGTACGAAGAAATGTCGCTTGTCTATCTTTTGCTTCGAAACTCATGAGATCTTTCTTTGGGATTGGAACCAAGTCAATAGGCAGAAATGGATTGACTCCGTACACAATTTCGAATGGAGCTTTCCCAGTAGTAACAGATGGAGTTCGATTGTAAGCAAACTCGGCATGTGCGAGTTTAACATCCCAATCCTTTGTACTCTTGCTAACCAATCCTCTCAATAAACTTCCAAGAGTGCGATTAGTTACTTCCGTCTGACCATCTGTCTGTGGATGGTGAGAAGTACTAAATAGTAACTTAGTTCCCATCAAACGCCATAACGTTTTCCAGAAATAACTAAGAAACTTTACATCTCGATCTGATAAAATGGTAAGTAGAATTCCATGTAAACGAACCACTTCTTTGTAATACAGATCAGCAATATTAGTAGCATCATCGTTTTTATGACAAGGAATAAAATGAGCCGTCTTCGAAAACCGATCAACAACAACCATTACTGAGTCTTTACCAAGCTGAGTTCTTGGCAACCCGAGTATAAAATCCATACTAACCTCGCTCCAAGGCTGTTTCGGAACTGGTAACGGCGTGTACAGCCCTTTAGCAAATGAACTCTTCGCCTTTTCGCACACGACACACTTCGCCACGATTTCTTGAACATCCTTAATCATCTTTGGCCAATAAAAATGTTCACTTACAATGTCGTAAGTTTTATTAGAACCAAACTGACCAGCTATTGCTCCTCCATGAGCTTCGCGAATAAGTAATTCCTGAATCTAACTTTGGGGAATGCAAAGTCGATTTCTCTTGAATAAAAATCCATCTTGCAATGTATAAGTTCCAGTAGGCTCAATTAACTCTTTAGCAAAAGACGGATCAGTCTTGTACAACTCCTTAATATGCTCGAAACCCAACAATCTTGCATCGAGCTCAACCAACAAACAATGCCATGTGGAAAGTGCATCAGCTACAACATTTAAACTTCCCGTCTTATACTTTGATGAGAAAGTAAAAGATTGCAGAAACTCGACCCATTTAGCGTGCCTTTGATTTAACTTTTGATGTCCATGTATATGCTTTAGAGCCTCGTGATCAGAATGTAACACAAACGGCTTTGGTCGCAAATAGTGACTCCAATGGTCTAATGCTCTCACAATGGCATAGAATTCTTTATCGTAAGTTGAGTAGTTCAGCCTTGCGCCACCTAGCTTCTCGCTGAAATACGAAATAGGCCGCTTCTCTTGCACCAATACGGGACCAATTCCAACACCACTCACATCACATTCGACCTCAAACAACTTGTCAAAATTAGGAAGTGCTAAAATAGGTCCGGAACACAACTTACCCTTCACTTCTTCAAACGCCTTTTGGGCACTAGTAGTCCACACGAAAACCCCTTTCTTGGTCAGCTCTGTAATTGGAGCCATGATCGAACTAAATCCTTGAATGAATCGTCTATAGAATAATGCTAACCCATGGAAACTCCGCACCTCCGTAGTCGATTTAGGAACCGGCCAGGCGTGGATTGCTTCGACTTTAGATGGGTCCATACTCACGCCATCTTTGCCCACAATGTAACCAAGAAACACTACACTCGGCACCATAAACGTGCACTTCTCAAGCTTGCCAAATAGCTTCTGTTTTCGCATAACTTCGAACACTAATCTTAAATGCTGTTTGTGCTCTTCTTCATTCTTGCTATAAATCAGAATATCATCGAGATATACAACCACAAACTTGTTAAGGAAAGGCTTTAACACTTCATTCATAAGCCTGATAAACGAGCTAGGAGCGTTACATAGACCAAATGGCATAACGAGCCATTCATATAACCCCTATTTCGTTTTAAAAGCGGTCTTCCACTCATCTCCCTCTCGAATTGTCATCTGATGAAAACCACTCCGTAAATCAAGTTTAGAGAAAACACATGAACCGGAAAGTTCGTCTAACATATCGTCAAGCCTTGGCATAGGAAAGCGGTATTTGATTGTAATGTTATTCACCGCTCTACTGTCAATACACATTCGCCAAGTTCCCTCCTTTTTCGGCACTAATAACGCTTGTACTTCACATGGACTCAAGCTCTCTTGAACATACCCTCGATCAATTAATTCTTGTACTTGCCTATGTAATTCTTTAGCTTCCTCGGGATCACACCGATAAGCTGGTTTATTAGGCAATGCAGCTCCGGGAATTAAGTCAATGCGTTGTTCAATTCCCCGCAAGGGAGGTAACCCATATGGTAAATCCTCGGGAAACACATCCATTAACTCATCAAGTAACCCCTGCACTCCTCGGCGGTTACTCTCACCAACGGACTCCAAGTCTCGGATAACCAGCACATAAGCTAGTTTTCCTTGAGCAAGGACCTCCTCTACGTCACTTGCTTCTAAAAACAAACTCTCCTTTGCAACAGGCTTCTTATGTTTACTTGGTGACAACGGTTTAAGATGATATTTAGCTTTTCCTTTAGTCACGACATAAACATTGCTCCTCCCGTCATGTTCTACCTTTCGATCATATTGCCACGGCCTACCCAGTAAAATATGACAAGCATTCATCGGGATTACATCCACAGCACCTTATCTTCATACGGTCCCAATTGTAACGATACTAGGGCCTGTTTCTTAACTAATATCCCATTATTCCCGTCAAGCCAATGTAATTTGTATGGTTTAGGGTGGTTTTTAGTTAGCAACTTCAGATTATCAACTAAGTCTCTAGATACGACATTGGTACAAGAACCGCTATCGACAATAAGAGTACAAATCTGATTGTTTACCTTACAACGAGAATGAAATAATCGTTCCCTTTGCTCCTCTTCAACGTGAGCAGCCTAGGTGTGGAGGCTTCGAAGCACCAACACCTCCTTCTCCTCGTCGCTGTTGGGTTCAACAACGTGTATCACCTCATCGCTACTCTCTTCCTCTTGGAAATCAGATTTCGATTCAGGTTCTGGAAGCACAAAGTTCGGAACTAAATCAACCAATTCTTGAATCGTTAGAGCTCGCTTTTGCGGACATTCATTGGCAATGTGCCCATATCCTTGGCACTTGAAACATCGTCACAATCTCGCATCCTTTGTTTCAACCATTGTACCCTTGCCCTTATCTTTTGGATCCTCCTTTCGTACATCCTTGCTACTGGTCGTGGTAGCTGCTGGTTTCGATTAAGTGTTCGAATTCCTCGAATAATCACGAGCATAGGATTTCTTGCCTTTATCTTGCTTCTCGAATTTAAGAGCTAGCCTGCAAACATCGTTAACTCCATCATAATTCTGGATTTCCACCCGTTGTGCTAGGCTCGAATTAAGACCACGAATAACAGTTCTCAATTCTTCCTCCTCTTCCAAATCGCAAACAATGCTCAATTTCTCGAATTCTTTCACATAATCAGCAACACTCAAGCTTTCCTGCGTTAAAGATGTTAGCTTTAAGTAATTATCTTGCTCGTAGTCTCTAGGAAGAAACCTCTTCATAATATGCTTCTTTAACTTTTCCCAAGTTTCAATCTTAGGTTTTCTATCTTTCTTGTGTTGCTTCTTCAGATTTTCGTACCATAAAGACGCGTACTTGGTTAATATTAATGTAGCAACCTTAAATTGCTTATGCTCATTGTATTCTTTGTATTCGAAAATCCTCTCTGCTTAACGAATCCAATCCAGAAACTTTTCAGCATTTAGATCTCCATTAAACTCGGGTATGTCGAGTTTAAGGCCTCTATCATCATCGTTCTTGTTTTTCTTTTTCGTCTTTGGTTGCTCGTCTTCTTCAGATTCGGTTGGACTGTCCGAATTCTTTTTCTTCTCTTTATTCTTTAACATAGTTGATATCTCCTTTAAAACATAAGACATATGAGTCATCCCCGTTTTTAACTCGTTATGACCATCTTCCCATGTTTTCGGAGTGCCATTACCATCTTTGTCGTTAACCATAATTAACAACTTCCCAAGACAGATCTATTAAGAAATAAATCTGAACCTTGCTCTGGTAACCAATTTGATATAGAACTCGTTCGTTAGAATGTAACGTTAGTTTAAATTACAGCGGAATTATTGATTAGTTTGAGTATGTCGTGTATAAGATCAGAAAACGAGGAAATATTGTTGCTAATTGCGTGAAGTTGGAACAAAGAACAGGATAGATTAGCGAATCTTGTTCTAACCTCGCAAGGTTATAGCTCGATTTGCTATAACTCAGCCTCGCAAGGAAGAGTCCTAATGTAACACCCCGTATTTTATTAAGTTGGATAAAATTCTTTTAATTGCTATTTTGAATTTAATTACATCATTTAACGATTTATATATATATATATGCTTAGCTAATTAATTAATTTCATCATAATTCGATACGTTAATTTTAATAATCATTAATAAGTTTATTTAAAGTTAGTTCGAGTTTATTGAAGTTAGTTCGAGTTTATTTATTTAATAATTTCTGTTTCTTTACGAGTCTTTATGAAAGTTGTTTTAAGTGAACCCGAGATGGATTTTGGGAACAAAACCGTCCAATTAGCTATTTTGAGCTTATTTCACTAAATTAGCAATTTTTATTAATATCCGTTAGTTTCGTAAAAAAAAATCGTTAATAACTCCGATTCGAATCGAATTCCTATTATTTCCGTTAGCTGGCTAAGTTTATTTTATTTTCACTTATTAAATTTATTTATTATTGATTCCGTTTTATTACTGAGACTCTTTCTTAAACCGGTTAAATTTAACTCGAAACGGTTTTAATAACGATCGAAATTTCTTAACGACGAAGAAACGTACGTATAATAAATAGCAGGCTGGCAGGCTGCTGCCTCATTTTCATCCCCTCACGTCTACTCTTCTTCTTCTACCTTCTTTTATGTTCTTTTTTTCTCCTTTTCAACGTTTCTATTTTTAATGGATACCGACGATTCATTTCACATCCGTTTTCAACTATTTTTGTTCCATAGCGCTCCTCTCGTCATTCTCGTCATTCCGATGTAAGTAAAATTCATTTTCGTTATGTATTTTTACAAACCCATTTATATTTTTAGCTTTGTTTATTATAAGACGGTTGTATGTACTAAAATAGACGGTCTGGTAGAATATTTGTTAGTCATAAATGATTAGTTCAATCGGAAAAAGGTAACGGTGATAGGTTACTCGAATTATTTATAATACTAGCTATTATATTTCCTATTGTTAAGTTAATTAGTTGTAAGACGGGTTAAAAATAGCTGCTTTGGTTAGCACGAGAGTTTGGGATATTAGCGAGAAGGATTGAACGCTCACAAGCTTGGGCTTTATAAACACTAATATTGTGAAGACGAGGATCTAAACGATGATAATCATAAGGCTTTGGCATTATCAAGGTGATAGTTATCATAACCAACTTTACTGATGTTGGTATTTGTGATTAATTACGTGGAATTGGGATTTTGGAAACAAGTTCTCATATTGAGTTATTTTATTGGAATTTGGTTGGTATTATATTTTAATTGTCGTATCCTTTGTTCTTGGCCAGTGGATGAGTAGCTTGGAGTTATACTCTAAATGTTGAGCAATTCCTTTAATGGAATATTTGACAATATCGATATTGAAATTGAGATGGAAATCTGGTTACTATGGAGTATTATATTATGAGACGGAGTAATGAGTAGGACGGAGTAATGAGAGAGATGGGGTAGAGAGTTGAGATTGAATTAATTATTGGGACGAGAGTGACTATTATAAGGTTGGCCTGGCTGTGGCCTGGCCGTGGCCTAGGCAGTGGCCTGGCTAAGTCACGAGTTTGGGCCGTATCTATATATTGTTTTGACGCTAGTTTGGTTTATTTAAAATATAATTAAATTAATTTCCGTCTCATATTTTATATAACGATAATTCGTTAATATCGTCCTTTCACATAATTATTTTAGGTGACTCATATGTGGTTGAAGATGAAGAGTAATTTTGGGTTTTAGAAGCTTTCTCAAGTTTATTACTTGTCTCTTTGCTAGCGTAAGGTAACTATTCCGAGTTACTCGACGAATAAATGTCACATTCTTTGTTTTCTTGTATGATTTTGTGAATGTTATTTGAGTAGTTTATTTCACATGAAAATATGAGTCAAATTAATGCCTTTTGTAAGTACAAGTTCACATATTAGTATGGAAATGAATTTTATAGCAATAATTGCCATGTTTTGTTGATTGTGCCGAAAACTGAGCCTTAGTCCCTTTGACTGATGCGATGTCAGTTAATTGAGTGATTGGTCAGCCGCAATTTAACCCGTACCTGTCGCAGGGCTGGGGTTGCGGGTAAAAATTCGGTTGAATGAATTAGATAATCGGCCTTTTTCTTGTTTTAGGCCATTTAATATATCTCTATTTCACATGCGTAGTTAATTGAATTTAAATAGCTTCTTATTTACTTAGTTGAATTTAAATAGCTTCTTATTTTGTAGAAATGGCCCTAGTTTCCCCTAAAGCTTTTATATTGTTATAATTGCTAGGATTGGAAATTAGTATTGAATTCTTATTGAGGAACTGTTGGGATTGTATGCTGTAAATAGACATTTATATAGCTTTCACATGATAGAATGTTAGAATTTATGTTGGTAAGTAGGACTTTTTGCCCTCTTAAGGTTAAGTGGGTGTCTTACTTGACTTATGTGGTGAGTCTTGGGTGGTGTGGGCTAAAATATTCAAGCTGGGACTAGCTGTGACTAGGTCCTAGGTGAGTATTTCGGCCTTCATCATAGATAGGTCTTTATAGTCTTTGACGAGTATATGTTCACTGCTTGATAGCCTTTGTGTTCCTGACTAGTGGATGTTTATCCAAGTTGGGGCATGACCTCAGGTACTTATTTTGAAAGTATGGGGTCAGCTTAAGTACTAGCCGACCCTTCGGTGGTGTCCTTAGGGTACTCACTTCACTTTGTTTTAAAAAAAGTTGTGAGTCTTGGGTGCGGTGGTGTGTATCCGCATGTCTAGGTCTGCGCAGATTTTAGGCTAGGGTTGTGTTGTCTCTTGGCCATGTTTTCTTAATAGTAACCGCTGAGCCAAGATACCGGTTCGATTACCTTCCCTACCTCGTGGTATAGACTTGAGTTACAAAGTGACTATTGACGGTGCTAAGAACTTATGCCTGTCTTTGTTATATTGCCCTTTCTTGTTTGATGATTCTATGAATCATAGAAGGTGAGATGCAAGCCGGCTATGGTTGATAGAGTTTGGATTCCTGGATGTTATGTGATTCACATGATAGTGTAGTATGAGTCGGTCTAGTATTCACATGCTAGGACTATGTGTTGTTATATTGTTGTCCACATGATAAGCACGATTGCCTTAGCATCTATATGCTAAGGCAGTGTGTGATTCGTATTCATATTCTTATGTTTACATGTTATATTAATTATGACATTTCGTGGCTGGGAGAACTCGGAGTTACTCCCCACTGACTGTGGCTTTCGTATTTGTATAAAATGCGAATGACAGGTAGGTGATGCATATATGGGGTACATGGACGAGCTAGCGAGCAAAGTAACCTTGGGACCTAGACTGGTTTTATTTCATTGTGACCCTTAAACCCTTTTTATGTCACATACATTTTAGGGACATATGTCTCCCTTTTCTATTTTGGGTTTGTATCTTTACTTTTTCTTATCATTAGCTATGTATGTAAAGTAGTTCATTAGCTTTGCGGTTTTTGGCACCCGCTTTTGGGAATGTTGGAAATGTTGTGATTGGTTTAGAAAGGTTTTGAAATTACAGGTTTTTGGCTAGTTGAACCAATTACAAACATATCCTACCAGTTTTTCTGTAGAATTACGTGTTTACTTTTCCGCAATAAATGAGGGTGTCACAGTTGGTATCAGAGCATATTTGCTCCCGACGCACGTTTGTGCACCCCAATATAAATAACTTGACCTTAAAATAATAAACTTGAGAGATGGGTAAGATGGGTAGATTTAGGACCTTATGTTGTAGTCTCTTTGTGTTTGCTCTTTGTTAGGTACTAACATGTTTGTTGATTGTCATTTAATAATTGTTGCGTTCTTAGATCAATGACCGTGAACTTATTTATAGTTAATGGAGTTATTGCTTTTTTTTAAAAAAAAAAAAATTTGAACTAAAGGTTTTAAAAATATTTTAATCTTTTTCACCGGTTTTAACGTCAATTAGTGTTAAAGCTTGTTATTGGAGACGTCTGATAATTAGTTTTATCATTTGTTGGTGTAAAAATGTATTTTTATGTCTTTGAATTGGAATATTGATGTTCTTGAGTGATCGCCAAGAGTATCTCCGTTCCATTGAAAGGACACTTATATTTTAAGAAGATCAAGATTTAGTGCCTATTGCCGAAGATTGAAGATTTGTTCAAGTATTGAAGAATGTTTTTCCTTCCTTGAAGATGTTCCTTATTCTTTTTGTATCTCGCCTTATTCTTAATCTCTTGGTGCTTATCCTCCTTTTAAACTCCCTTCTGTTTTACTTTAAAAGCTACGCTTGTACTCCTAACTTGTCCTTTGTTCTTTGCTTATCCTCCCTTAACGCCATTAGATAATACTCTTTCTTTTGAGGAATGTTGACCTTGGTTGGAAAATTCGACTTTTGAGGAGATTGTTTGTGTCTGACCCTTAACCCTGGTTTTGAGAGGATGTGATGTTAGAAAGACTTAGGTAAGGTGATGAGACATACTTAGTGATTCTTATACCTAGTTCCTTGACAAAGTGAGTATAATTGATTGGTAGATTCTTTGTGTTAGGAATGAGTTGCCTAGGTGATTAAAGTTATAGAACTTGGCTTTGTTGTTTATGTTTGGGATACTAGTGCTTAGTACTTGACCTAAGGTGGATAAAATTAAATGGTGAAATTGAGGATATAGGATCGACTAAGTCAAGTTTGGGATTAACTTTGGTAGTTGCCTTGGATATGAGGGTTTAATGTTTGTGTCCCCATGTGAGAAATGTTAAATGTGGGATTATTGGTTGGTTTAAGTGAGTGATATTGATTACTACTTGAAGAATGGTATGAGAGTGAGAGTAAGCTACATTGTTGGGAAGTCTTAGCACTTGTTTTGGTAACTAGAAAGGATAGAAGGGCTCGAGATTCTATTGATTTTTCAGACTTTGGGTTGGCATGCTACTACCTTATTTTGAAATGAGAACTTTGTGGAATATTTGAGGAACCTTTTCTGGGAATTTAGAGCCTGGTGTTGGGATTTTTGATTGAGGGTTTTACTTTTTGAGAAACCTATAGTTGACACTAGTTGGATATGAGTATAGCTTTGTTGGAAACCTTGACCAGTTGACCTTGATCTTGTGGAAGATGTTGGTGGATGTTTGGGGATTTGGAGTGATGAAGTCACACTTATAGTGGAGTACCATGTTTTAGGGGATAAATTAGGATGAAGTAACATAAATGATTTGAGGAAATCCTTGGAAGTGTTTTGGTCATAAGTTTTGTCGTTGGGAAGTTTTCGAAACCGTTTAGGCTGATGTTGTTATTTGAGATTCGAGTACGTGGCGTTTCCTTCTTGTCTAATTTTCTTTTCTCCTTGATCATGAGCGTTACCGTTCATACCTTCTTTCCTCGCTTCATCTTGCTCCTCCTTTAAGTTTGACACTCGTATCTGGTGAAACTCTATCTTTGACATCCTTGTAAATTTGACTTCAATTCTTATCCCTAGGAAGTTCATCATACCTCTTTTGTTGGTTAAGCTTGAACCCTCTTAGCATACTTGTATCTATGATGTCTAACTTACTTTTCATTTCACACAATTTCTAAATATTTCAAACTACTATTTTTGGTTCGTTGTTAAAAATTTATGTTACCCTCACAAAATTTTCCCTACTTGTAAAGATTTGGAAAATGAAAATTCGATTTGATTCTCTAATTGTTCTTTGAGTATAGACTTCCTTATCATGGTTTTGAGTTGCTAAACCTGAGATTTTTGTAAATTTTATCCAATTTCTATTAACCTTGGTCTATTTATGACTTCTTTGTCAAAGTTTAATATTATATTTTCAGGAATTTGATTCCCCTTTGAGTTTAAAGGTGAAACCTTTATTTCCATTTTGGCTTTTGCAAAAGAAAATTTGAATGGATTTCCTTTTCTTTTGATTTTAACGTTGATCGGATGTTAGAACTCGTTATTAGAAACGTTTAATAACTTGTTCTACACTTGTCAGCGAATAATTTTTGTTTTAAATTTGTCTCTGACTTGGAAAGTTAGCGCTCTTGCGTGCACGACAAGGGCAATTTCGTTCCATGAATGAGACTTATACTTTTGAAAACTCTTCATTAATGTTTTCGAAAGTATTTTGATTTTTTGATTTATACAAATGATTTGTCTTTGACCTTATCTTTGATTTGGAATGTGATGTTCTTGAATACGTAACGAGAACACTGTCGTTCCCTTGATAAGAACTGGTTCTGTCGTAAAATTTTATTTGAAACTTTTGAAAGAATTTTGATTCTTACGATAAGTGACCTTTTAAATGTTTTGGTTACCGATTCCAATTTCAGTTTTATTTTTATAACCTTTCATTTATACTTTCAAGTTTCGAGGACGAAACTTTTTAAAAGATGGGGTGATTGTAACACCCCGTATTTTATTAAGTTGGATAAAATTCTTTTAATTGCTATTTTGAATTTAATTACATCATTTAACGATTTATATATATATATATGCTTAGCTAATTAATTAATTTCATCATAATTCGATACGTTAATTTTAATAATCATTAATAAGTTTATTTAAAGTTAGTTCGAGTTTATTGAAGTTAGTTCGAGTTTATTTATTTAATAATTTCTGTTTCTTTACGAGTCTTTATGAAAGTTGTTTTAAGTGAACCCGAGATGGATTTTGGGAACAAAACCGTCCAATTAGCTATTTTGAGCTTATTTCACTAAATTAGCAATTTTTATTAATATCCGTTAGTTTCGTAAAAAAAAATCGTTAATAACTCCGATTCGAATCGAATTCCTATTATTTCCGTTAGCTGGCTAAGTTTATTTTATTTTCACTTATTAAATTTATTTATTATTGATTCCGTTTTATTACTGAGACTCTTTCTTAAACCGGTTAAATTTAACTCGAAACGGTTTTAATAACGATCGAAATTTCTTAACGACGAAGAAACGTACGTATAATAAATAGCAGGCTGGCAGGCTGCTGCCTCATTTTCATCCCCTCACGTCTACTCTTCTTCTTCTACCTTCTTTTATGTTCTTTTTTTCTCCTTTTCAACGTTTCTATTTTTAATGGATACCGACGATTCATTTCACATCCGTTTTCAACTATTTTTGTTCCATAGCGCTCCTCTCGTCATTCTCGTCATTCCGATGTAAGTAAAATTCATTTTCGTTATGTATTTTTACAAACCCATTTATATTTTTAGCTTTGTTTATTATAAGACGGTTGTATGTACTAAAATAGACGGTCTGGTAGAATATTTGTTAGTCATAAATGATTAGTTCAATCGGAAAAAGGTAACGGTGATAGGTTACTCGAATTATTTATAATACTAGCTATTATATTTCCTATTGTTAAGTTAATTAGTTGTAAGACGGGTTAAAAATAGCTGCTTTGGTTAGCACGAGAGTTTGGGATATTAGCGAGAAGGATTGAACGCTCACAAGCTTGGGCTTTATAAACACTAATATTGTGAAGACGAGGATCTAAACGATGATAATCATAAGGCTTTGGCATTATCAAGGTGATAGTTATCATAACCAACTTTACTGATGTTGGTATTTGTGATTAATTACGTGGAATTGGGATTTTGGAAACAAGTTCTCATATTGAGTTATTTTATTGGAATTTGGTTGGTATTATATTTTAATTGTCGTATCCTTTGTTCTTGGCCAGTGGATGAGTAGCTTGGAGTTATACTCTAAATGTTGAGCAATTCCTTTAATGGAATATTTGACAATATCGATATTGAAATTGAGATGGAAATCAAGTTACTATGGAGTATTATATTATGAGACGGAGTAATGAGTAGGACGGAGTAATGAGAGAGATGGGGTAGAGAGTTGAGATTGAATTAATTATTGGGACGAGAGTGACTATTATAAGGTTGGCCTGGCCGTGGCCTGGCCGTGGCCTAAAGGCCTGGCTAAGTCACGAGTTTGGGCCGTATCTATATATTGTTTTGACGCTAGTTTGGTTTATTTAAAATATAATTAAATTAATTTCCGTCTCATATTTTATATAACGATAATTCGTTAATATCGTCCTTTCACATAATTATTTTAGGTGACTCATATGTGGTTGAAGATGAAGAGTAATTTTGGGTTTTAGAAGCTTTCTCAAGTTTATTACTTGTCTCTTTGCTAGCGTAAGGTAACTATTCCGAGTTACTCGACGAATAAATGTCACATTCTTTGTTTTCTTGTATGATTTTGTGAATGTTATTTGAGTAGTTTATTTCACATGAAAATATGAGTCAAATTAATGCCTTTTGTAAGTACAAGTTCACATATTAGTATGGAAATGAATTTTATAGCAATAATTGCCATGTTTTGTTGATTGTGCCGAAAACTGAGCCTTAGTCCCTTTGACGATGCGATGTCGCTTAATTGAGTGATTGGTCACCGCAATTTAACCCGTGCACTGTCGCAGGGTCAGGGTTGCGGGTAAAAATTCGGTTGAATGAATTAGATAATCGGCCTTTTTCTTGTTTTAGGCCATTTAATATATCTCTATTTCACATGCGTAGTTAATTGAATTTAAATAGCTTCTTATTTACTTAGTTGAATTTAAATAGCTTCTTATTTTGTAGAAATGGCCCTAGTTTCCCCTAAAGCTTTTATATTGTTATAATTGCTAGGATTGGAAATTAGTATTGAATTCTTATTGAGGAACTGTTGGGATTGTATGCTGTAAATAGACATTTATATAGCTTTCACATGATAGAATGTTAGAATTTATGTTGGTAAGTAGGACTTTTTGCCCTCTTAAGGTTAAGTGGGTGTCTTACTTGACTTATGTGGTGAGTCTTGGGTGGTGTGGGCTAAAATATTCAAGCTGGGACTAGCTGTGACTAGGTCCTAGGTGAGTATTTCGGCCTTCATCATAGATAGGTCTTTATAGTCTTTGACGAGTATATGTTCACTGCTTGATAGCCTTTGTGTTCCTGACTAGTGGATGTTTATCCAAGTTGGGGCATGACCTCAGGTACTTATTTTGAAAGTATGGGGTCAGCTTAAGTACTAGCCGACCCTTCGGTGGTGTCCTTAGGGTACTCACTTCACTTTGTTTTAAAAAAAAGTTGTGAGTCTTGGGTGCGGTGGTGTGTATCCGCATGTCTAGGTCTCTTGTGATTTTAGGCTAGGGTTGTGTTGTCTCTTGGCCATGTTTTCTTAATAGTAACCGCTGAGCCAAGATACCGGTTCGATTACCTTCCCTACCTCGTGGTATAGACTTGAGTTACAAAGTGACTATTGACGGTGCTAAGAACTTATGCCTGTCTTTGTTATATTGCCCTTTCTTGTTTGATGATTCTATGAATCATAGAAGGTGAGATGCAAGCCGGCTATGGTTGATAGAGTTTGGATTCCTGGATGTTATGTGATTCACATGATAGTGTAGTATGAGTCGGTCTAGTATTCACATGCTAGGACTATGTGTTGTTATATTGTTGTCCACATGATAAGCACGATTGCCTTAGCATCTATATGCTAAGGCAGTGTGTGATTCGTATTCATATTCTTATGTTTACATGTTATATTAATTATGACATTTCGTGGCTGGGAGAACTCGGAGTTACTCCCCACTGACTGTGGCTTTCGTATTTGTATAAAATGCGAATGACAGGTAGGTGATGCATATATGGGGTACATGGACGAGCTAGCGAGCAAAGTAACCTTGGGACCTAGACTGGTTTTATTTCATTGTGACCCTTAAACCCTTTTTATGTCACATACATTTTAGGGACATATGTCTCCCTTTTCTATTTTGGGTTTGTATCTTTACTTTTTCTTATCATTAGCTATGTATGTAAAGTAGTTCATTAGCTTTGCAGGTTTTGGCACCCGCTTTTGGGAATGTTGGAAATGTTGTGATTGGTTTAGAAAGGTTTTGAAATTACAGGTTTTTGGCTAGTTGAACCAATTACAAACATATCCTACCAGTTTTTCTGTAGAATTACGTGTTTACTTTTCCGCAATAAATGAGGGTGTCACACCTAATCTAATCTCGCAAGATTGACACAAGTTTTACGAACTGTAAACTTTATTGTATTTTTGAAATATTCTGAAAAATAAGGCCACAATCGGTCCTTATTTATAGTCCTACTCGATGTCACAATCTGACTCGAGATCTAATTCCTCATCTTATCTTCCAAGCTATTTTTCCTAAACTAACTAGGAAACTTATTACATAATTATTAACTAATAAAAATCAGATTTGTGGAAGCTAAATAAAACTAGGATTAGGAAATATAGAGTTTCCTGATTTTATTTGGATTAGGAAATATAGAGTTTCCTAATTTTAATTGAAAACAGTAAAATAAACTAATAGCTAATCCAACACAATTTAGGAAATCGTGTCTCCTAACATGGCTGGAATTCTGTGCTCCTACACGGCTTAGGGAAGCATGTTTCCAGCTCCGCCATCTTCATTACTCTCCCATTTCAACATCGTCACATAACTCGACCCCATTTTGAAACCTTCTGTAATTTGAGTTGCATTTCGACTAATGAGCACTTCATTTTCGCTATCTTCCAATGCTCCCGCATCAAAACAACTCCATATGCTTGCACGGATCTTCACCAGCTACTCCCTTGAAAAGATTCCTTTCAACCAACTGAATGTAGGATGGATGAATTCCAAAGGTCCCGGCATCTGTAGTAGGAAGCAGGAAACCCTTGGGTAGGGAATCTATAGTAGGTTCAGAGTGACTGGCGATGTTAGGCATTTTAGCAAGTGATGTTGTAAGAACATCAGATATAACAGTGCCCTCTTCTACGACGGATTACCTACAAAACAATTATAGCACTAGAGAAAAATATGAGATCAGTCTCAAGGAATGAATTCCTTGAGACGAGAGACAAACTTAATATAAAGCAAACAAAATATCACCGTCTCCTCGGCAACGGCGTCAAAATTTGACACGGCTGTCGCAACCCTATCAAAAATAAAACCAACTAGTCTCTATAAATGTAGTAGAGGCAGTCGGGTATCGAATCTACAGGGAGATGGGAATGTCGTATGCTAAACTAAGTCTGTCTGAATAACCGTTTCTTGGGGGTTTGATTGTTTTGATTCTAAACTACGGAGACAAAGAGAAAGAGAGCAAAAAGGGAACAAAAACTAAACTTTAAAGAGATTATTAGATAGAGAGAAACAGCTAGGACAATCGGTTCACTAAGGTTTCCAAGGCATTCAATCTAGGGTCAAAGGTCAGCATAAACTCGGTCTGTATGGTAGTGAAAAGGTCCTTTCGGTCCGCTATTCACCCTAAAACATTACTAACTTAGCTTCCGCCCTCATTAAAAAGCTCTAATGTTCACTGAAGATCTTACCCCTTCCAATCTTCCGATCTACGTCAAGGTGTACCAAATCTACTAGCAAAATGCGTCGACTCAAGCAACTAATCGCTATTAAATGCAGTGATTAAAAACACAAACCTAATCTTAACCAAGTCCTAATCACCTATTCATAATCTCCCTAATAACCATGGCTCCCCTATATCCTAGCATAAGAGATTAGTTACGCATAATGATGGTGGAAATATTAACAAGAACAAAAGAAACAATTAACTTGAACATTCTAATTACTAAAGGAAACAGGAATCAATGCAAGAGAGATGACTAAATAAGAAGTAATGCAATAAATTAATAATTGAAATTAAACATCGAAAATACCGATTACAATCAGTTCCCAAAGTACCAAGGTTTAGGACGATGGAGTAAAAGGTAGAAGTGAGAGAGAAAAGTTTCAGATCCAAAAGAAGAGATACATTTTTCTACTGCCATCGTCCAATCGATCGAGTAGAAGTAAACCACTCAATCCAGTAACATCAAGATCAAACACTTCGATCGAGCAGAATAAGTACTCGATCGAGGGACTTATTAAATACCCTTCTCGATCGAACATAGTAGTTATTCGATCGAGAACTCTCAGCATCAGGAAGTGGTCGATCGACCACTTTTCAGCAGCCACCTTAGTCGATCGAAGGAACTTCCACTGAAACAACATGGATGAACCCAAATACGTTTCGAAGCTACTTTACGCATCTCTAAGTGACAGATTCCAAGCTCCGATTCTTCCATTTCCAAAATGCATGCAAATAGGACAGGTTCAGTCGTGATTATTCTCCTTTCCGGTTCATTCTTACAATTAATACAAGACAGATCAAAGTAGACTATTCGGGGGTATTTGTAGCTAGTCGCCACATAAATGACACAGAAATGCGTGTAAATATAGGGTAAAAACCATATATAAAATGCACGCATCACTGTTATCATATGATCAGAAAATATCACAAATAATTATGCCATAATTCAACACATTCTCATATCAATCAGTCCACAATACTGCTCCTCCTTTACACACGGCCTCAAGCCCTTTTCTCCATTCATTCATCTCAAAATTTCTTACCTTTTTATTCACATCCTGCAAACAGATTAGTATTTCATAATTCAAAGATAAGGCATCCACGTTAACTAACCCACTCTTTTAACCTTTCTCAAGGACGACTCCCAAACCTAATAAGAGGGCTCCTAAACAGTTTCTACCCCGGGTTTATTTTATTAGACTCATCCTAAGTTCATTAGATTCATTTGTTTTAGGCCTTAGGAACGTTCGCTCTGATACCACTTTGTAACACCCCCATTTATTTAGGAGCCTTTAACAAGACATTCCCAGATAAATAAAGGTATTACCATCTCAATTGCTTGAGGTAGTAAGTATAAAAGACAAACAATTAACAAAGTACTTAAAGACGATATAATTAAACTATCTCAAACGGTTTTATTATAAAAGTTCCAACGAGATAGTGTCTGAATATAACTAGGTGATCTCTAGACTCTGACGAAGGTTATACGTCCCAAGCTCCCTCCAAGCATCCAACACATCTCAAAATCTAACCTGTCAATCAATCTGCTTCTGAATATTTGGTTCATCACAGGTGTTCACGAATAAACGTTCAACCACGAGGTTGAGTAGGATAACTAAACAACAATAAGTAAATATATATAATAAACCTGCAACAAAAGACAACGAAAGAACTCGTGCCAGAAACCGTCCCTCACGGCAATACCGTATGCCACAAACCGATACATCACCAACCCTGCTCAGGTGCAGGGTCACTCCAACACCACCGTTCTTGGCCGACCACAATCGCACAGGTCCACGACACTTCCACATCCCCGTGCTTGGCCGACCAATAATCACAATCACAGTACCAATCCTCTTTCAAGATGCCAATAACAACAGAGAACCAACCAGCAGTGAAAATAGTATAACTTTAAGATGCTGAAGACAACAATAGTAACAATAAATTCATAATAGAATAATTATCATAAAAACAATGCAATAACAATTTCTCTCATGCCGACAATGCAATAACAATTCATCTTACGATAACCATGTAACAATAATCCGTCTTATAAGAAATTCATCAATTCATTAATTTAACAAACAAGTAAGGTTGAGTAGATATCCTACCTTTTAGCAAAGCTTCAAACATACAATCAAAATTGCTCATCTTGAAAGCCTTCACCATAATTAAATTAAAAGATGAAACCATCTTAAAGTTGTCCTGCGAATTTTGTCTCACAACACCCTTTTATCTCTCTTAAATTATATGTGAGGTTTATGTTCTCATAAAAGTGATGGTGTACGTATGAGGAAGAGTATTTATAGTTGTAGATTAGGTTATAGGAAAGTTCTAGGAAATTACATATATGGTAGCATAGATAACACCCAAACCAAATACACCTCCCCCTACTAAGGTAATTAGGACAATGGGCGAATGTAATCTAAAGACCTCGAATGTAGCGCGAATGTCACGAAAACGTACTGGCTGAATATCAAGGTACTAACACATGCGACACGTATGTTGGCCGAATGTAGCGCGAATGTACTGGCTGTAAAGTTTATTTATTAAGTTCAATCTACATTCGCCCTACATTCAACCATTGAGTTGTATGAAGGTCGAATGTTACACATGACTTCAAGACCCAACTCAACCCCAACACTTAGGCAAAATGCTAAAATCACGAGTATTACACTATTTTCTTGCAATCTACTAAGGAAATGATTGAGAATTTAGAAACCTAGATTTCCCCTGTCAAAGCTTCCACCATTAATGAACTTATTGTACAAGCTTTGGATAAATCTGCTTCCAAATCCTCTTCTACAGTTTCTAAATCTCAACCTAAACATTCTTCCGAAGGTAATTCGCATCTGGATTCGAAGGATTGTTAAACTATTTTCCCTAAATTGTTTGCGATAGATAGTGATAATATTGCTCCCCCTCTTGTATCGGTGTTGGAACAGGATGTTGATGCTCTTGTTATGAATGCTAATTCTACTAAATCAGCTGCAATTCCTGTGAAACCACCTATTCAATTGAAAGATCATTCTAAAAAATTGTCTAGTGTTGTTAATGAGTCTAAAAATTGGTTATGAGTCTTTTTTTGAGCAATGATCAAGCAAAAGATAAACCTATTGTTGTTGAAATGGAGGAAATTCAATCTGAGCTTAGATCTTGGGAATCTACATTAATGGGTGTGGACATGGGCCCACCTACACGCCAAGCCGATCTGTTGGACGTCTAGCGGTCTTTTGAGAGCCACGCTCGGTGGCGTAAAAATGCTTTCGACCGGATCGTTTTAGATCGGTCGGTTTCGTCTTCGATAGGGTCTCAAAATGATGCAAGAGATGTTCGGAGTTTCCACCAAGCATTTGTGTGATGCTCGGAACCCGTTCGAATCCACTTTATACCTAGGTCAACCAAGACAAAAAATCGGTGTTTGACATAGGTACTAAAGATAAGGATTCGTCCCTCTTTAGCATCATATCTCTATAATGACTCTCGTACGCCCTGGATAAGGTCGTCCACTATCCAAAGTTTCTAAGTAAGAGGTGAAGGTACGTATTGGGAAGCCCTTTAATCGGACACCCAATCCCGCCCGCGGTAGCGGCCTCTACTGATCGATCTTGGTTGGTTAAATACAAAAGTTGATAAAATGGGTAAATGCATGAATGCGCATCCACAAGTTTAAACCTAACATGTGAGCTTTCTATGTCGGTTGTTTATGCAAATATCAAGTTGGATTTAGTGTTGATTTGCATGCAAGACGGAAATTAAACATCCATTTACCGAGTTAGGTTTATGGTGAATAACGTGATCCATTTGTTTTACAAAGGCGTTTTGCAAACACAAAGTAAAAGGGGAGTCTCGCCATCTGATCCTTCCTATATTCGGGTTAACCGAAGTCGGGATCGTCTTGGACAAGTTCATTTGTTTCTAATTAGTCAATGTTTATCATCGTACTCGGGTTTAAAACCCACATGGTATGTGGAACCAAGGATGACTTGCATGTATGACTAATATGTTTGTTTTGAAATGTAAAGAAATGAATAAAAAGGTTTTAAAATGCCTTTTTAAATTGTAATTAACCAAATATTATCACCGAAACACGGATTAAACCGACATGGTATAAGGAAACAATGGTGAATGTTTTATGGTTAAAATATCTTATCATAAAAATGATTTAAAACGGTAAAAACCGGTTGTAAAATGAAATGAAAATTGGAAAAAATAAACTTAAACACGTTTGAGTTCCGACCTAGACACCCCTATTGAGGCGCGAGGTTATGCATGTTTTAGCATGTTTAGGTCATAAAACAGATAAAGAGACATGAAAGAAGAGGATTATTAAACCCTCATACTTACATGCTAGGTTTGCGACGAGAAATCGACGGAAGTGTACCAACTTGTTAGGTCAAAAAACTCGGTTGAAAACCGTTTTAGCAATGTAAAGAGTGCTTAGTTTAGTTTAGTGATGGTGTAGTTGGTCGACATGGTCGGTCAAGTGATTTAATGCACGATGACGGTACCAAACAATGTGTAAGGCTTGTATTTTCGATCGGTAGGTCGAAAACACTGTCGGTTTGAGACTTAAGAAGTCGAGTCTAGATTTTTAAGGGAGAAATGAGGGGGCGAACACTCGCGTACCTTCAAATGCTGGCATTTTAGGGGTATTTATAGAAGATTAAGTGGTTGTATGCGTTTTGAGCGACGTGGCCGCATGGGGTACTCGAAGAGGCGCGAGCCATTTCGCGGGTCTTCGAGCTGTCTTGTCACTATCACGCAATTGAAATCATGACTTGTTCTATCCTAGGTTTTGGATGGTATGATTGTAGTACTTGACCACTCAAGTATACCAAGTATACTTAACATGGAAGCTTTGTGATGTTTGTTTTTTGGTTTTGACTCGGTTTAACTCGTTGTTAGAGTCGGGATTTCAATTTTTGAGTCGGTTTTAGATCCCATGTCGGTTTTGACTCTAGTTAAAGGCACTGCCACCCTATCGTCGTGCATTAAACACTCCAGGTACTTTTGAAAAGTTTTTGAAATGTTTTGTTTTCGAAATCATTTTAAGTTTTTCGACGTATAGTTAAACAAAACTGTCGATTAAACGCCGCGATTCCTAAGTATGTTGTAGTCCGATAATCATCGGGTGTTTGTTGGGGATTCAACAGATACAGGGTATCTACAGAGCCCCCACTTTGACTGAGGCTTGGACAGAGTGAAAGTCAAAGTATAGTCCTCCAAGTCAATCGAAGATTACAACCTCGAGACCGAAGCGACGTCAAGGCAGCTCGAAAGAATTCGGGCCAAGAACCTGCAGTCAGGAAGGGCGACGCCAAGACGTCTCGGGGATACGAGTCAAGGACCTGTCGTCGGGAATAGTTTAGAGTCTGTCGACTGTCCGTGTGGGTCGTCTTAAGTCCCTTAGACTACGTACGAAGGCTCGCCAGCCATAGGAAGGAGTCATACCTGAGGCATCTTCGGCATATGTCCTTGAGTTGTTCCTTGTTTGCACGCGAAGGCTCGTCAGCCATGTTGCGGATATAATGCAGCTCGCCAGCCATGTTGAAGGTGCGGTTTGAGGCTCTCCAGCCGTGTTTGAAGGTGAGTTTTGAGGCTCGCCAGCCATGTTGGAGATGGTGCGTTTTGAGGCTCGCCAGCCATGTTGGATGATCGACTCTAGGAAATAGCCGTGTTGGATGGGCGTATTTTGAGAGGTCGTTGAGTTAGCGGGCACCGTGGGGAGGCCTCCGATATACTGCTGGGAAATTTCGGTGTTTATATTGGATGTTTGTAGCACCGGAAAGAGATAGGCTCGAGCCTGGCTCCTGCTTGGTTGGCGGTGATTTCGAATCTCGAAGAGAGGTAATAATTTTTATTGCCATTTTGTGGAAGTTTTTCGAAAGGACAGATGTGCATTCCGCCATTTGATGCGTGTTTGAGAGATAACGGTTTTGATTCCGTCTTCCCGTGATTTAGAATTTGTGAGGAGTAGTGTATTTGAATTTCACTATCCTGTTCGAAGGTGCGCCGCTTTTTAATGCCGTTTGTTTGAATTTTGTGAAAAATAACGAATCTTGAGTTTCGTTATTTTTTTTTTTTGGGAAGTGACGGTTTTTAATTCTGTCGTTTAAAATTTGAAATTGTGTTTAAATAGCGAATTTGAATTTCACTATCTTGTTTTTGTGATGAAAATGACGGTTTTTAATTCCGTCATTTGAAATTTGTGAAAAAAATAGCGTGTTTTGAATTTCACTATCTTGTTTTTGTGATTAAAATGACGGTTTTTAATTCCGTGATTTGAAATTTGTGAAAAATAGTGAATTTGAATTTCACTATCTTGTTTTGTGAAATTGACCCTTGGATGGGCGTATTGGGCTAAAATCCCAAAACTCGCCTGAAAAGGCAAGGACAAGCTGTAACACCCCGATTTATAAAGGAGCCTCTAACAAGACATTCCCTAATAAACCGGACTGTTACTATCTCGGTTTCCCGAGGTAGTGAGTAACAAATTAAACTCCCAAGGCAAATTATATAATTACTTTACTTAATTATTACAAAACCTCTTTTACATCAATTACAAGGAACTAATATAAATAAAAGTGAAGGTCTTCTAAATAATGGTCTAGCTACTAAGTCTTCTGATCCAGTGTCTCACGCCCATCAAGCTCCCATCCTATCTCATAAACCTGTCAAGTCTGCTCCCCAATATTGGATCGTCACAGGTGTTCACGAATACACAGGGTCAACCACGAGATTGAGTAGGGAATACAATGAAACAACAAAGTATGATATGCATGCTCCTCCGTCACCTCCATCTCCATCTCAACTCGTATCTCATAACCCGGACAACCCAGCCATACCGATCCCCGGTAGACTATATATCGACCGTAGCCGATCTGCCAGCTCGCAGCTGAGGACACCAGGGCAAGTCCTGCAGAACCCACCTGGGCCTTATCACAACATCATCATCACCACACCACATCACCACCACATCCTCCATCTCCAATGCATATGAATGCTCAACAGTAAACAATGCAATACAATATGTATATCAATGAATGAAATCATGCCAGCTACCAAATGTTGTGATAACACACTCAACACGAACAATTCAGTCAACCACATCATAGCGTAATCAACAACCACGAATCAAGTCACGTTCACAATTTGGTCATATGAAACACAAACAAGTCAACACAATTCAACAACACGATAAGAAGTCAAGTGTATTTCCCTACCTCAGTACCGCAGTCAAATAGTCGGGTGCTCAATACTATTCCACAACAATTCGCCCTCTGAAAGATAAATAAACGATAACCAATTACTTAAACTATTCCCGTTCCCAAAAATAGAAGTTATTAAAATAGAAACCTCTTAAAATGGAAAGTTTCCCTAAATGGAAACTTTCCTGATCTAGCAGCTTTTCCATTTTAACAAACCCAACTCAAAACCCCTCTCTAATTATTTTAAAAGACTCGGGAATTAAATTAAATAACTAATACGATAAATAAAAGATTAACAAATTTTACGATTAAGAAAACCGAAACAACACAAAACAAACCCCACAACCCGACTTCACACTCGCCTAATCCCCTCACGCGCCGCCTGAGACACCACAACAACCACCAGGCCTGCTCCCCACTTCTACCCCACCACCAACAACCGACCCCAACCTGGTCGACCGCCGCCGGCGAGTCGAACCAGGGTCGTTGTTTGGCCTGGTTCACCACCGAGCCTCACCAACCACCCCCATGTTCTCGACCTATAACCACCGCAGCCAACACCTATCCCCTGCCAAACCACCACAGCCCTGCTCGCCGTCAGACAACACACCCAGACGTCGTGGCGCCGCCATTTCGACCTCCCCCGAGTCCACGGTGGCACCACCCCAATCCTAAACGTCTAAACCCGTCTAAAAACCCGCATATAAACCCGTTTGATTGTCTCTGTCGACAATGCCTCCTACCGCCATATCCACCGCCTAACACCTCCCTAACCGCCACCAAAAGAAACGACCCAAACCACCCAATACAACCTCCCCGACATCAACCACCATTAACACCTCCCCAAGACACACGGTGAACACAAAAACAACCCGACAAACGACAAGAAAAGAAAAGAAAGGTGACTGCTTATCTAACTGCCGCGCAAACCACCAATAGGGCCGCCTCAAGGCGTCGACAACCACTCTAAGCTCTTCCTTGCTGCGCCGTCAACACCCACCCTCGCTCTCTCTCTCGATTTGTGTGAAGGTTGATTTTTGTGCCGCTGAAAAAGAGGGAGGCGGGTGAGGGAGGAGTGTTTGTAGAGCTAGGGTAAAATTTAGGTTAAAGATTAGGTTAGGTGGTAAATGGGTCATGGGTAACGTGATTGGGTAAATGGGTAAGCTAACGTGACTTCGTTCAGTTAAACCCGTCTCAACAAGTTTACGAATAACTCGATCTTACGATATCAATACGACTAAACAATTAACTCAACTCAATTAGCGATATAAAATACGGGGTATTACACAAGCCAAAGAGGTGCCGGCCCCTTGGCGATACAAGGGACTTCCCCCTTTTTCTGTAAAAAGACCAGAGAATGAGTTGCTCCTCATTCTCTTCGTCTTCATCCTTCGACACTCGAAAAAAGACCAAAATCACCATTCTTGATCTTGTTTTCTCGTTTGTGTTTGTGCCAAATTCATCATGTCGTCTCAAGGTATGTAAATCCTATGTATTCCACTTGAAATTATTTGCCTTTTGGTTGTTTGAATTAGGGCGAAAACCTAACCCCTTGAAAATTGATTTGGGCGTTTTTGCTTGGCCCATTTTTGAGTGAAATTGATGGTTGCATTAGGTTAGAAACCTGTTTAGGAGTATATGGGTGCTTTAAGTTCGCATTTTGGTCCCCGTCCTCGCTCTCTAGGAGCAAAAAACGTGAATGAGACAAAAGATCGTCTCATTTCACAATGTTGTGTTTGTTTGCTCGAGTCATGTGCCCCACTAGGTTGCATTGTAGTGGGGGAGACCGTCTTTGCCATATTGAACTTTCGTTGGGCATTGTGGGCAAAATTTGAAGTTTTGCCTTTATGAGATGGTCTTATGCTATCGAAATAAGCATCTGTTTGGGCTCAAACTAAGCCGGTTTGTCTTGAAATGGACCTTAACGGTAGTTTAGGTCACTCTGAGACGTGGCTAAATCACGTGATTTTGTTGTGGCCGTAATTTGAATTTTTGACCAGCTTGCGCACTAATTGGCGTAAAATTGCTTTTTTTCGAGCTGTGGAAAATGCCCAGTTGTGTCATAAATTTTTGTTGCTTATTTTTGCGGACCTTGTGTGGTCTTTGAAGTGTAGGGTGATTTTTGAAATTTTGTCATTGTTTCGACTCGTCTTTTGCTTGAAAAGAAGAACGAGTCGTTTTTGTGAATTTTGTGAAGTGCTTTGCTGGAGAAGTTCGGGCGGGTTTGCCCTTGTTTTGTTTTTTGCATTTGCAGGTGGGTTTGTTTTTTTGGATTTTGTCCATTTTGTGCTGTCGTGATGCCAAAATTTCGACTGACGTTTTGTTTTGTCTTGATTTCAGGTGAGTGTCTGGGGCTTCTTGGCCCACCGGGTTTGTGGCCGAAGCTTTAGAGGCGGAGGATGATCCAAGAGGAGGAGAGACGGTTGTTGCCTTGTCCTTGTCGAGTTGTGTTTCTCCCTGGTGGCCTTTGTCCATCCTTTGATCACGTGTTGATCATTAGCTGTTGTCTGCAGAAATTTGGACTTCTGATGGTTGGGGGATAACACCAGTGCGTCGTTCTACGTTGCCGTTTTCAATCGTCGTTGAATTCTGATGATTAGGTTTCAACAACAGGGTGGCGCCCTATGTTATGGCTCCTTTTTATCGCTAGATTCCGAAAATTGGGGGTTAATGTTGGGGCGATGCACTGAGTCACAATTCCTGATTGTCATGTCGTCCGAAGTCTGCCAGGCATTTTTCCTTTTTTTTGTTACGGAGTAGGAATGAGGTACTACCGTCATGGTAACCACCTCTGCTTCCGCGGTTCCTCCTTTATTTTCCATGTTGTTCCCTTTCATTTTTTATTAGAAGGATAGGGAGTGCTTAGTTCGGTAGGTGGCAGATAGCCCCTAGTTCATTTTTTTAGGCTAGTGTCTATATGATAAATACTTGTACCAGATCCCGTTTGTATGCTCAGTCGTTTGTATCAAACGTGTGTCGATGTATATTGCGTGAGGCGGTTTGTATATGTGTTTTTGGTTTGTAGTTTGTTTGTGTTTGGCTTTTTTGTGTTGTGTTTCGGAGGAGCACGGTCAGCAGCTGATTCCCCTTTTGCTTTGGCATTTGTTCCTGCATCGTTAGTGTAGAAATTAGGCAACATGTAGCACATATGCATACACGTAAGCACGCAAAAGCATTTGAAAACAAAAATAACCACGATGATTCCAAGTTAAAATTGGATAGAAATTTTGAAAATTCCACGACAAGTCGTCACGTTTGGATTTTTCAAGTAAAATTTTTTCTGAAATTTTCAGCAATTAACTCGTGTTTTGAATTAAATTGCATCGAATTTTGCCGAAAATTGATCTGCGACTCGAAAACTAAAACGCAAACCATCATGGATGAATTTGAAAAGAGAATTTGCGAGTATGTTTGATTGATCAAAACGCGGATTTGCAAAAATTTGAACTTTTGAGGAAAAACTGACATCGTGTTATCAATTTTCGATTTTTGTGGAAATTGCGAAAAATGCGAAAAAATTTCGGGATTGTCGACTGACATGGAAACGATCCATATGTGAGTGTGAGAAAACATAAAAAATTTCGACTAGCCCTTCCCCATTAAAAAAAGAAGAGAAAAACCTGTATTTTTAAAGCTGCGTCATGGAAACCGTCCCGAATTTTGGAAAACGCGAAAACAAGGAAATGTAAGTGTGAGAAAACACAAAAATTTCCGGATAAGCCTCAAGAGGCGCGAGCCCTGAGGCGAGAAAATCGATGTGTCAGGAAGAAACACAACTTGATGGGGACAAATCAAGGTGCGGATCCTGAGAATCAACCCAAAGAGGTGCGTGGCCTTGGACGATGCAAATGAGCTTCCCCCTTTTTTCGGAAAAAAGCGCTGATTGTTTTGTATAAATAGGGACGTTTGTGCTTCATTGTTTCATCATCCGAAACAGGAAAAACATCTCTACGAAAACCTTTCTTCTTCTTCCACAAAATAATTCATGGATACTTTCGAAAATAGGTTGCGACATTGGTGTCGGGATTTGTCGTCTCCCAAGAAGTATCAACTCGTTGTAATGGGAGTTGGTCAATTGTAGGTGCTTCCTCAAGTTAAGGTGCAATCCTCATTCCTTGAACCATGCTCTCGGTTTTGGGATTCGAAACATCATATTTTCGTTTTCCCGAAAGGTGAAATTTGCCCTCTTGCCGAAGAAGTGGTCGCCATTGGAGGGTGGCCAGGTTGTGCTCCGGTACTTCCTCCGACTCGGTTTTGTTACAAAGAGAAATTTCATTCAATGTTGGGCTTGTCGACGAGCCAAGTGAACTTTCTCCTTGCTCCCCATGGTGTGGATATGTTGGCTCTCATCAACATCTTCTCAAACCGGTTGGATGTTAATATCTCGGAGGTGGCTAGGAGAAGGGCTCTTGCCTTTTGCCTAGTGCATGCATACCTCCTTGTCGATGCCTTGAAGAAGGAAGGGTCAAGATGGTATGGTAGTATGACCCTTGTGCATATAGTTGAGCAAATGGAGCACGGTTGGGATCCATCTTGGTTGGTGCTTGGCGAGATCATCTAAGCTTTGAGCAAGAAGGGCTCTTGTGGAGAAGTTCCTTCGTTCGGATCTCCAAGGATCCTCCAACTGTGGCTCATGGAGAGGCTAAGGTATGTAGAGCGTCCGGTTGATTCTTCTTCTTACTCCTTCTGTCACCTTACTATGAGAAAGAAGTTGTATTCGGATAGCTTTGCGCCCACCGAGGCCTATTGGACCTCGAAATTGGTGGAGAAGGGTCGTCCTCATATCCGTGGGTGGTGCCGTGGTGGCATTTGAGGTCCTTCACGGGGTTGCCCGCTTTGGCCGCTAGTTCTTGTTCTTTGATGGTGGTGGGCTTGAAGGTTGCTTCCTTCATTTATCGCAAAAGGGTTATGAGGCAAATGGGTCGCCAAAAGGTGCCCGCTCAAGATACTCTCGTCCAAGAGAGTGTTTTCTGAAACTCCGAGCTTGTGGAGATTTTCGAGAGGTGGTGGGCCACTCGGCCGATTTGGGAGGTACCAAACCCTGTTGCCACGATATGGGTGACTCCCGCTTATGTCAAGTGGTCTAGAGCTTAAACCTTGGAAGAAAGGTCCAAGTTCCCCAAGGACGAGGTCGTCGATTGGAAGTATATGGAAGTTGGGAAGGCCAACCGTGCCTTCTTTGACGACTTTGCCGATGATGTAAGCCTGTATGTAGTGAGGCCACCGAAGAGGAGGAGCTCGGGTCCCAACGAGGTAGTGGGCCGTGTATGGGCTCGGCTAAGACCGATTATAGGGTCTTGCAAGAGACCGGATGTCGTTGCCGTTGTAGATCCGTTGAGGATCCGTTCCGAAGAGGAAGTCCATGCTAGCTGGGCCAACAAGAAGAACAAGGGGAAGATGTACCCCAAGGGAAAAGGCAAAGACATAATGGAAGAATGAAGACCTCCATTACCCGTTTATTATTATGTTGTAATAGTGTTTGTGTGTTTTTATTATGTTGTACTAGCTATGTATTGTGTATTTTTGTGCTAGTTTTACTATGTGAGTGTTGGAGTATGTGTCCTCAACAATAGTGCGATCACATATTTAAATCTTATATAAAAGAATACACAAGGGATGATTCAATATATTGTCAACTGATCAACATTAACCGGTAACGATTGGCTGACTAGAGTTTGACGTTACTGTCGTTTGACGGTGGTGATCAGTTGGTCCTTTAAGGTCACACCTATAGGACAATTCCCTTAACTGATAAGTTAATTAATTGTATGTCGATACAGATTAATTAAATCCTTAAATTGAACAAATTTTTATCAATGAGTGAGAGTTATATATCTTATTGTAATGTGATTAAATAAGATTCAATTTAGTAATTAATATGTTATTTTAATAAACTTGATTAATATTTATGAAACATTTGAAATAAGAGTAATTAGTTAGTTATAATTACAAAATATTGTAGATTTTATTAACTAAATTCAAAATGACCCATTTTACATACATGTAATTGTGAATTACTTGTTAATTTGTTAAATGTAATTTATTTGATTTAAAATGATATTTAATTAGTTAAATATGCATTTATATTTCTAATGACATGTTACATGTGTTGGAGTAGTGTCCTCCACAATGAGTGCGTTTACATAATAAATCTTGTAAAAGGAATATCAGGGATTTATATTATTTATTTGTCAGCTGGTCATCGTTAATCGGTAATGATTGGCTGACTAGAATTTGACATTACTGTCGTTTGACGACAGTGATCAGCTGATCCCTTTAGGTCACACCTATAGGATGATGCCCAAATTGGATAAATTAATATTTGTATGAGATACGATATAATTAATTCCTTGTATTAATTGACTTTTAATAAGTCGTGTGAATGTATTATTTGATGACGGGTTACGAACTCGGGCCAAGAGGATTTATTATTTAATTATGTGATAATTAATTAATAAATATAAATTAGAATTTATTAATTAATTGTTAATTATTTAAATTTATACGATATATGTATAAGTTTTGAGGTAAAGATAATTAGCTATTTTAATTTACAAGAGGTTGTAAAATTAGCTAAATGGGGTAGTATTGACACAATATATGTTGATAAAATGGTCTCATGATTACTTAATAGTTAAGTAATCATTAGTGGTTAATTTGTATTATTTAACTGTTAAATAATTAAATTAATATTTAATTATGTAAGATAATTAAATATAAGACTTATAAGCATTTGTGGGACAAATGTCGAAAATCGAAATGGACCAAAATATTACATGTGGGTTGACACTTGTATAAGATAAGTGTTATTACATGTGGCATAACCCACTAAGAAATGTTTAACTCATTTCTTTACATTTTGTTCTCAATAAATACCCCTCTATTTACACTCATTAGATGATGATTTTGGAGACCAAAAAAAACCTCAAAATAGACCCTTGGTCGTGCCATATTGAAGAGAAAAAGAGAAAGAAAAAAAACCTTATTTTCTTCATATTTTCTCATCAAAAACTTGATCAAATTGTTGATCATCATCAAAAATAATTCACAAAACTATAATATACATAAACTAATATTATTAGTGTAATAATATTACATAGTATACAAGGTTATCCTACTAATTATCTAGTTAGTAATCATTAGGATTTTTGGGTTTAATCTTGGGTGCATCCAAAGGAGATTACCTATTTTGGTAATTGTGGTGTATTTGGAGGATCTTCCATATTCCTATAGCTCAAGAACTACAAAGGTAGAAGACCTTTGTAGTGCCCTTACTTGCCTTAAACCATTGTAAGGATTTTTGTCTTAAGATGGTTTTATACCATTTTTTTTATATTTTTATTTGCATGCATGTAGATTTAGACCATATTAAATTAATTTGTAATTTTAATATCATAAGATGAGTATTAACATGGTCTAAATGACTAACAAGTGGTATCAGAGCATTGTTAATTACATGCATGTTGTCTTAAGACGATTTTAGTAATTTATGAGATAAATTAATAAAATTGATATTATGTTACTAAAATTCGTTTTATCACATAATATGGTCTTGCATGTAAATAATCTGGTCTTAGGATGATATGGGACGAAAATTTGATTTTTGTTAAATTTTTCCACTTTTTATAACTTAAAATGGCATAAAATTGAGTAAAAATGCATTAAAATTAATTAAGATTTAATTAAAATTGATTGCATGTTAATTTTATGCATATTTATTTAGAAATAACCACATGTATGTTCTATTTATGAGATAAGTAGATACTTTAAGTTAATGTGATTAATTTAGGTAGTTTATTGATTTTTATTTGATAAAAATTCGTAAATATTGGTTATTTTGCAAATGAATATTGATTTAATTTTAGGGCTCGAAATTTTTGAAATTTTTAGCTCCTGTAAATTGTTCCAAAATGTACAAAATTTTATTTTAAGTCATTTCAATTTTTATGGTTTGATTTAGAATTAAATCGTAAAAATTGTCGCTTTACCGATTCAGTTGTGAAATCGTTTTAAATAAATTTTAAAAACAAAAATTTTCACTTGCATGGCATTTTTGGTGTAATACCAGAATGTTCATGGCTTTGAAATTTATTTTTCCATAAATTTTTAAATTAAATGGAATTTTTGTATGATAATTGTGAATTATTATATCATTTTTGTCATAATTGTGTTTTAATTCCCATATAATTATTTTGATATTATACCAGATTAGTATTATGAGTGTGTCTTAAGATTGTTTTAAGAATTGATTATGAATTTTTAATGGTAAAAATTCCGTCAAGGCAAGCTCAATGATCATTGTTGGTAAGTAAGACGATTTGGCATGTCATATTTACATAATGCATTTTATTATTCATTTAGATGAATTGTTTTTAGCATTATAATTATGTAATTTTTCTAATATGACCATAGGTAGAAGTTGGTATTTCCCGTAATGTAAGGGAATATCGACTTGTTTTGTAATTAATTGCGATTTCGTATCGCCTAATTTGTAATTAATTAATAGTTTTTATTTTAATTTTATTATAAACTGTATAATAGGGTATTGCAATGTAATTTAATTATTAGTAATTAGATGAAGCATCTAAAGACGGAGTTCTCATGAAGACGGTGTTTTTGGAAAGGCGTTCCGAAATCCTAAAGAAGGAGGCCAATTTATGAAGACTCAAGGGACCAAGGAGTTGGTTTCCGATATGTAATAATTTTAGTTAATTAGATTAACTAGGTGGCCATATTAGGACTTACTTATTTGTTTTAATTCTTTTATGCATTCATGCCAAACCGTCACTACATGTTTTATTTTTGTTGTTATCGATTTAATCGTCTAGCATTCACAAATGTTGTTCACTTAAAAGTGATAGACAATTAAATTGATAAGATCTCTCACATTTGTTTAAAATTGAGATTAAGCCTTACCAAATAATAGCACCTATGAATCCCTTCTTCATTAGAGGTAGGTTCGGATCACCGAGGTACACTCTTTTTACGTTGGGTAAGTAGGGTAATAAAGGTTATTACGCGTGAAAATTGGTTGGACTCAACGGGATAAATATGGGTTGAATCGGTCCACCGTGCCCATATTTATTCTGGGGCTAAAAGATAGATTTTAAGAAAATCCGTCAACCAAGAGTTCTAGTAGTAGAATAAGTCAAATTGTTGACTCACCAGATTTATATAAATATGGGTTGAATCGGTCCACCGTGTCCGTGTTTATATAAAATTGGATCTTCGAATCATTTATATAATTTAGTGGGAGATCATTATATAAATGAGAACTTGTTAAATAGTTTCACAAGTTAAAAATTTCTAGACGATAAATGTTAATCTTTCCTTTATTTCCTTTGTAGTAATCACGATGACTTCTACTAGTGAAACCGTCACCATAGCTAGAGATTCATGGCTACTTTCTTTTATGGACAAATATGTTTTAAAAGCCGACGGTAGTAATTTTAAAGATTGGGAGGAACAACTTCGATTAGCTGTCGCAGGTGATGGCAAATTACGCTACCTTGTCGATCCCTCTCCCCCTTCACCTAGTACTAGGGCCACTGCCGATGTAAGGGAAGCTTTTTCAAATTATCAAAAAGAATCCACCGCAATTAAAAAATGTTTTTATTTTTTCAATTGATCCAGCTTTACAAAGGCAATGTGTCAAGTTTCGCGATGCACATGAAGTATTCTCTAGGCTTTCTACTATGTTTTCTCAAGCCCCGAGAATAATTCAGTATGACACCGCTGTTCATTTCTTTGAGGCTAACCTCAATGATGGTCAACCTGTAAGTTCACACGTACTTAAAATGATTGAGTACGTGGAAACTTTAGAGGGGTTGGGATGTAAGATCCCCGACGAACTAGTGGTGGACCGAGTGCTCCACTCTCTCTCTCACGTCAAAGGATTTACCCAATTTAGGGTAAATTATAATATGACAAACATGAGAAAGAGTTTACATGAGCTCCATTCTCTGCTTTTGCAAGCAGAGAAGGACATGGGATTGAGTGGGAGCACGAGGAATGATGTGCTTGCGATTAACGTGAAGGGGAAGAAGCAGTTTAAGAGAAACTCAGATAAGAAGCCCGTTCAAGTGGAGGGAAAAGGTAAAGCAATTGTGAATTGCTCTACCAAGCCTAAACCTATAAAGGTTAATCCTCTTAAAGACACTTGTAATTATTGTAATAACAAGGGACATTGGAGACGTAATTGTACAAAGTACCTGGATGACATAAAAGCTGGCATTGTGAAGCCGACATGTATTTTCTCAACTGAATCTTTTATGATAGACATAAATTATGCTTCAAATACAACTTGGGTATTAGATACTGGTTGTGGTTCTCACTTGTGTAATCATTTGCAGGGCCTAAAAAGCATAAGAAAGCTAAACAAGGGTGATGTCGATCTCCGAATGGGAAACGGGTCTAAAGTAGTCATGCTCTCGAGGAACTTATGTACTTAGTTTAGCTTCGGGGTTGGAGTTACATCTTAATAATTGTTATTTTGTACCAACGCTATCCAGAAATATAATATACGTATCTGTGTTAGACAAAGAAGGGTTTTCCTTTGTAATTAAAGACAAGTGTTGTACTTTTTCCCTTAATTGGATTGTATATAGTCAAGCTATTTCAATCAATGGTATTTATATTCTTGATACTTGCAACCATGTTTATCATTTAGATAATAAAAGACTCAAAACAGGTGATCCTGATCAATCTTGTTTATGGCATTGTCGATTATGACACATCAACGAGAAGCGCATTAAAAGACTAGTGTCGACTGGTGTAATTAAACCTTTTGATTTCGAATCATTAGGTACATGCGAATCTTGTCTTCTTGGCAAGATGACTCGTTCACCTTTTCTAGGAAAAGGATCTCGAGCTAGTGAGTTATTGGGTTTAATACATACCGATGTATGTGGCCCAATGACAGTCACTGCTAGAGGTAATTATGACTATTTCATTACTTTTACCGATGACATGAGTAGATATGGGTATATCTACTTAATGAGGTATAAAAGTGAAGCTTTTGATGAGTTCAAAGAGTTTCAGAATGAAGTAGAAAACCAATTAAATAAGAAGATTAAAGCATTACGATCAGATCGTGGTGGGGAATATTTAAGCAATGACTTTAAAGATCACCTTAAAAACGGCGGTATTGTATCTTAGTTAACTCCTCCTGGCACTGTTGGAATATGTGTCCTCCGACAATAATGCGATCACAACTGTCGATCATGATGATCACATGTTTAAGTCTCATTTTAAGAATACAATTGGGAAGTAATATTTTACTGTCAACTGGTCCACACATATCGGTAATGATTGGATGACTAGAGTTTGACATTACTGTCGTGCGACGGTGGTGATCAGTTGATCCCCTTAGGTCATACCTAAAGGGTAACACTCTTAATTGATTATTTAATTGATCGTATGACAATACGGGTTAATTAAATTACTTAAAATTGACGGACGATTTTGGAAGTAATATTTACGTATCTCATTATAATTTGATTAAATGAGATACGGTCTAAGTGATCGAATTATTTTATTACTTAGATGAAATTATTGTTTAAGGAAACAATTGCATTTGAATGAATAATTTATTATAAATACAAGATGTTGTGATTTATAATTGGTAAATTATTTTGGTACAAGTAATTATGAATTACTAAGTCGATTTTGTACATGACGTATTTTTATTAATGCGTTGATTTTTAATATGTTAAAAATGCATAACAATTTTACATGACTTGTGACATGTGACAAATTGACAAATTGACAAAGATAAAATGGAATCCATTTTATCTTAAATGGACCGAAATAGAGGGTGTATTAGGATAAATATTGTGTTGATTAATTAAGTGGAAAGCATAATCATTTTACCTAATTACTAGCCATGCAAACCTAGTTGTTTTTGTGAAGAGCACCTTGATCATGCATTGGCCAACACCACCCCACCCTACCCGGTTTTGTCATAGAGAAAAGCCAAGGTTTTTTTTCTCTATAATTTGTCTAATATACACTATATGCATTCTAGTGTATTATTCGTTCATTCCATCATCTAAAATATAGAGTTTTAGAGAGACAAAATTACTTCTTCTTTTCCCTTCTCTTAACCGAAAATTAAGAGACCAAAATCAATATTTTTGGGTCAATTTTATTTAGATTAATATTGTTCTAGTATTAATAATATTAATTTTATTAAGAGGTTATCTTGGGTATTATTCCTTGGGAGGGATTCTAAACTTGTATCCTTTGTTCATACAATATTAGGAGAGCTCAAGAACAAGTGAGTAGGAGAACTCACTTGTGCCCAATAATCCGAAATTCCCATGTAAGAATGATGATTTCTTCTCAATATTTACTTATTTTTGCATGCATAAGATCTAATTAATTTTATGACTAAATTAAATTGTAACATATAAGAATATGTTATATTATGAGATATAGATTTCAAACAAGCATTATAAAGAGCCTTCGGTTGTTTGCATGCAAATCGGTTATAGTTTTTCCGAGTTATACGGTTAACAAATAAAACTTATAAATTTGTGTTTATTATGATATATCACGAAATCAATTATGCATATTAAAGTTTCTGATCCTAAAATGTATTTAGGATATTTTGGTTAATTTATGGATTTTTATTGTTCATTTTATATAATAATGGCATTAAAATGTGATTTTATGATAAAAATGTCATTTTCGGACTACAATTAGCTAAACTTCATTTTTTCCAGTGGTTTTTGGATATGTTTTCACATATATTTTATTCTGATGACCTGTATTTTTTCATAATTTTATGAGTTATTATGCTCGAAATATGGATTTTTCATGATAAAACTTGAATTTAAATGTAAAATAGGTTAATATGAGTAATATTTCGAATCGGGTCATATAAATTTAGTATATTGTCACATGAAATTTTAAAAGATGTGTGTAAAATAATTGGCTATAATGAAGTCTTTATGCATGATTTATGAATTTTTGATGAAAAATAACATAAATAGTGACTTTAATTAGTATAAATTGCTATGACATACTTCATGACTAAGGAAAAACGTGACATGTTGCATTTTATTACCTATTTCAAATCTAAAATTGAAAAGTTGATAAATATAAATTTTCGCATATTTTTAAGGTAGTAATTGATAAATCCGATAAACCGCAACATAGTTTTTCCTTGATAAATTTCGAAATTTTTAACCTAAGTTTTTGAACATTATGAGTGTCATGGTATTTTTCCAGAATGTTCATGAGTTTAAAATTTCAAATTTTTGAATTTATTTGAAATTTTTGTGATTTATTTGAAGTTTATGGCATTTTATTGTAATTTTGAGTCCATTTATGAACAATTTTAAGAAATACAAGTTAATTATTGTCAATATGTTAGTGGAGACTAATTTTGAGTCCTAAGATGGTTAGGGTAATTAACTAATACATAAATGTGATTTTATGTAATTTATTGTGATTTTAAAAGGTTGAATCACGCAAATCCGTAAAAACCGTTTAATATATGATATTGGCTCCTTAAAGGCGATTTAGCATAAAATTGGGCATGTTCATACATATTATAATGCTGCATTTTATTTATGATTGTCAAAATTTTATTTTATGTAATTTTATTTTATGTAATTTTACTTAGTATGGCCTTAGTTTTTAATTGGTATTGCCCGAAATGTATGGGATTATCGATTCGGTTGTAATTTATTGTGATCTCGTATCACTGTTTTTGTAATTTAATAGATTTATTTTATTTTAATTACAAATGTATAATAGGAAATTATGTAATTTATTTTGTAATTTATTTATTCCGGAGTTCCTTGAAGACGGTGCCACTCAAGAAGGCGATCCATTAAAGACGGTGTTACCTCGAGATGCGTGCCAAAACCGAAGTTCAAGGGACCAATGGAGTTGGTTTCCGAATTGTTAATAGTTTATTAGATTTTCTATTTTAGGAAGGACATACTAGGATTTAATTTATGCTTTGCATTGTATTTATATGTCGTATGCATCGCTAAATCGCCATAACTAAAACATGCATCATCATTTTAATCGAGTTTATCGACCGTGTCAATTATAATTATCTTAGTTCACCGCTTTAGTTCACTTAAAACGTGATAGATAATAAATTGACATGACGTCTCGCTAAAATAATCAATTGAGACATAGCCTTACCAAAAAAAGAAACCATGAAAACCTATTTCGTGAGGGAGTGCACTCGGCTTTACCGGGGTACAAACCTTGTTACGTAGGGGAAGTGGGTGATAAATTTCTACCCACCGAATTTATAAAGATGAGGGTTGTTTTCGGCTCTACCGATGCCCAAGTTGATGTAAATTTGGATCATGGACACATTTATCCGAAATTTGGGTTGAACTCAACGAAAGTATTCTCGATGTTTGCCGGATGTGTTTCGGGCTAGAGATAAATTTTAGTGTAAATTTATCGACCAAGAGTTCTAAAAGTAGAATCGATTTAAAGGTTAATCCACCGAGTTATATTGATAAGGGTTGTTTTCGGCTTTACCGATGCCTAAGTTAATATGAATTTGGGTCTTGGAATCATTTATCAAAGTTGGGTAGAGGTCACTAGATTAATGCAATAAAACTTGTTTAAATTAAATTTTTACGAGTGTTATTATTTTGAAAACGACATATGTTTTATTCCTTCTATTTTTGTTTTGTAGACCACTTTTATTTCTCATAACAATGGCCGCTCCAAACACCAACACCATACCTCTCACTAATACTTCATGGCTCCGATCCTTCATGGATCGTTGTAAACTTGAAAAGAATGGGTCAAATTTCTTCGATTGGGATGCCCAACTCAAATTAGCCGCCCAAGGTGACGACAAGCTTCGTTAACTCACCGAGGCCTCTCCACCCGAACCTAATGCTAGGTCGAGTGCCTGTTGGAGCTTGTGTCCTCCACAAATTAGTGTGATAACATTTGTAAATCTCTTACAGGTTCACAAGGGTATACTTCGTATTTTAATCAGTTGATTAACGTTTACCTAATAACGGTTGGCTTGCTAGAAAGTTTGACGTTATTATCATACAGATGGCGGTGATCAACTAGTCCCTAAAGGTCACACCTATAGGATGTGTTTGAGAGATGTGGTTATAGAAATATGATCACATTGATGCCTAATATGACTAAACAGTTAGTAAATGTGTTGATGAGACAATTATTTAATGAAGATTAAATAATATTAGTTGAGACGAATTAACTGTCAATTCGTAAATTGAATATAATAAGTTATATTTAATTAAATGTATGTAATGTTAGCTTGGACGAATTAATCTGTTAATTCGTAATTAAATGTAATCGGTTATATTTAATATCAACAAGATGAATGTCTCATAGTGGTAATAGTGAGGGTACACAAACCAAGAGGTCATGGGTTCGATCCTCACTAGATGACAATTTAACACATTTTATACATTTTTGGATTAACCGAAAATAAGGAAATATACTCCTTATTTCGGTCAAATGGGCCTAAAATTAAAAGAAGATAATCTACCCTAATTAACTCCTTATACACGGTTTATAGGGAGAGAGGGAGTTTATCATTCTGACCTAATCTTTCTACTCATTTCTCTTGCCTCTTGTCATCAGAAAAAAAAACACAAAAACCAAAATTTTACAGAAAATTTTAGATCGATTCTAGCATAATCAATAGGGCATATCTCATATCGTCTTGGGTGCAACTGATAGGCGAATATCTACTTTGATATTGTTCTTAGGCCGTATTTGCTAGGACTGAAGGTTATTTCTGAATCCTCTTCTTTTGTTTATGTATTTTATTTTATGACTAGTGATCGTCATCATAAAATTCGTTATAATCCTAAATAATAAGGGAAGTATACAAATTATTTCCCACAAGTGGTATCAGAGCAAAGGCCACGAATTTTAATTTTGATGATTTCCATAAAATTGTATGTAAACAACATAGGAATTTCGAAAAAAAAAATTAGGGTTTTCGGCTAAATCTTTTTTTGCCGAGAGAATTTTTTTTCGGCCTGTTTTTTTGTTTTTTTTTTTTGTTTGATGATTTATTTCCAATTTCGTTTTTCATATCATTGTTTTAATCAGTTAAAATTATCATATGAAGAATTGGTAGATTTTGATTTAATGCAGATTAAGTTAAAATGCAAATATAATCGTCATGTCGATGATACAAGAACTTGTTTTTGCTATATAGTTTTTAGCATATACGATTAATCATGTTTATTAATTCATTTGCTTAATCATGTTCTATTAGCAACTGTAAACATTTTTCTTCATCGAATTTTTTTGTGTTAGGGCTTTTTGTCGCAAAAGAAAAAAAAAATTTGACGGCTCATTTTTTTTAGGGTTTGCCGTGAGAAAGAAAACAAAAAACTGTTTTTTTGTTATTTTTCTGAAATGCCGAAAAAGAGAAAAAAAAGAGTTTTTTTTTCTTGTTTTTTTAGCCTAATTGCCGAATTAAAAAAAAAAATGGGCTGTTTTTTTTATTCCAGCCGTGAGCTGGGTTTTAAAAAAAAAAAAATTCTGTTTTTCTTTTTGCCGAGACCCAAAAGGAAGATAAAAAGTTTTTTTTATTTTGTTTTGTTTTTGGCCAATTAGTTATTGTGAAACGGTTCACAATTAAGAGATACCGAATTATTTTAAAGCAGTTTAAAATTTTGACGGATTGATTTCATATTACAAGTCTAATATGAATTAAGATTGCAATTAATGTGATTAATTGAGTAATTGTCACTTAATTTGATTTAAATAGGGTTTGGATAAATTAATCAACATAATTAAGGAATTGTGTCATGTATGTTTAATTTATTTTAGTTGATGCTTTTTTTAATTTTGTTGAATGAATCGATTGAATGAATTTAATTTACATATTTTTTTTGTAATTTGTAATACTTAGTGTGGCCTTAGTCAAATTATGTTTTCGTAATGAAGGAAACATGATTTTTTATGTAATTATGAGATCTCGAATCTCCTTTTTTTCTTTAGTTTTTGGTTTTTGAAATTAGAATGTAATAAATAGGTTTATTATGTAAATTTTATTTATTGTAATTTTCAAAAGACGACTAAAGATGGAGATTGGAGCTCACTCGCGCTACATGGATCAAGATGGAACATCAAGACAAGCTTCTCGGATCCAAGGATGGATTCCAAACTTATATTTATTGTTCATTTTGATAGGATAGGCCACACTAGGACTTTTACCGTCTTTACGTTTTCATTCTTATTGCTTTTCATTCACATGTTAGTTTATGCATCATATTCCGCCTAAAACCAAACCACCTACTACTAAAATGCATGAAAATTGACTCATATAGGTTGTATGTTAGTTTTCATGGACATGCAGATGTCACTGTCTTTAAGCTATCACCTTAGTTTATTCATTCTCGCATGCTAGATATTAGTTCACTTAAAATGAATTAAAATAAAGTTGATGAGATCTTCCTCTAAAAAACGGAAATTGAGATTAGTCTTAATAAGGGCAAACAACTATGAATCCCTTCTTCGTCGGTAGGCATAATATGACCCCTTCTACGTTGGGTAAGTAGTTGTGTTGACTTAGTTTACCTCAACATCATAGTCCGAAGAGTTTCTCGTGATTATGATGGACTAAAGATAGAATTTACAGAAATTTATCGACCAAGAATTCTAACGGTAGAATTAGCTAAAAGGTTAGCTTATCAATTTACAGAGAATTGAGTCTTGGGATCATTTATATAATTCTTGAGGGAGGTCAATTGTATAAATGTTTTGAGTCTTCGCGTTATGACAGTAGTTCATTAGACTTAAAAATATAAACGATGCACATGCTTATTATTTTTATTCTTCTTCTCGCAGTGTAGAACACGTTTATTTTCATAATACTGTTACAACGAAATGGCTGGAAATAAATCAATCCCAAGGCCTAGTGCCACACTTGATCGCGCATCCTGGCTTAAAATTTTTATGGACCAGATGAATCAGTTCACACGTCTGAAAAACGACGGGTCCAACTTTGCGGACTGGGAGGCGGCACTACGGAATGCTGCCATTGCTGAAGGTAAGCTCAAGTACTTAACTGAGCCAATACCGGTCAACCCAGAAGAGAATGTAGATCTATATACATACTAACATACTCATATATGTTAAAATTAATTTGTCATAAAATTAATAGTGGAACTTATGCATGCAAACTTTAATAAAAGAAGATAAGAAAACATTTTCTCACCATAATAATTTCGGTCATATTGGGCACCAACAAGATCTCCTTCTTGTTAGTTCTTGAGCTTTCCAATAATGGATGAACATACAAAATCCCAAAGTAGAGATTCTCCAATTAGTAGCACCCAAGACAATCCCTTAATCCCACAAAAGAACATGTACTAGATGTTTATAATGTGGTTTACCTTAAATTTGATTACTAAAACTCATATACTACTACTAGTATTATTAGTAATTAATAAGAACAAATTAGATTCATAAAACTTGGTTTTATGAAGAACAAGAGAGAGGTTTTATGTTTTCTTAGAACATTAGAGAGTAATGAATTATTGAGGAAAAATCCTCTCTAATTCTCTATGCAAAAACCGGTGGGTGGGAGGTATCTTAGCCCCTTTAATTTTTTATTTTTTTTTGCTTTTTGTCTTCACAAGACAAACTAGTGTAAGACTTTGTCTATTGTCATGTCACTATCAAGTGTCATGGACAAATGAATAAGACAAATAGAAAAAGACAAACTTCTAAGCATGCTCACCCATATTTCGGTTTCTAAGTTGTAATATGGAGTCCATTTTATTTTTGTCAATTGTACAATTGTATGTCATGTGACATGTGACATGTCTTATGTCATGTTTTAATTTAAAATGCATATTTAACAAATTAAATATCATTTATAAATTAAATAAATCATATTTAACAAATTGATTAGTAATATAAAATTACTTTCTCATAAAATGGTCATTTAATTACTAGTTAGTATAATTCACAATATCTTGTAATTATAACTAACTTATCATTCTCATCTCGCATGTTTCGCAAACACCGATTAATATTAGTAATATAACTTCTTAAATTACTAAATAAAATCTTATTTAATCACATTATAATAAGATGTCATTTTTCTCTCTTATGATAATAATTTGTTCAGATTTAAGGAATTAATTAATTTGTATCGGCATACAACTAATTAACCTTTTCAATTAAGGGAGTCGTCCTTTAGGTGTGACCTCAAGGGATCAACTGATCACCACCGTCTCACGACAGTAATGTCAAACTCTAGCCAGCCAATCATTACCGATATGTGTGGACCAGTTGACTATATATATTATGTATCATCCCTTCCGTATTCTTGAAATGAGATTTAATAATGATATTTAAATCATGTGATCGCACTATTGTTGAGGACACATTTCCCAACAATCTCCCACTTGTCCTCGACAAGTGTGCGTCACCAATTCTCTTGTCCTATTACTATCTCCCACTCAATGCAAGGTGTCTTTCGGGTCGTACTTGCAAGTGATCATATCGAGAGTGGTTTCCTCGATCTGGAGAATAACTGATTGACCGGAATTTATCCACCATGGATACATTCCGAGCGTGGCCACGCATTTCCAGTTCATTACTCCTCGAGTGGCCCTGAGATATTGTTTTAACCCTGACAAGGGGGTGGACAATTCCTATCGCACTTATTCCCTTCGACTAGCCACGGCCATCATAACCCAAAATATGCCCATTTGACCCCATTTACGACGGTCGTAGTAACACAAATTAAAGTTAATCTGAAACTGTGCCATCTTAGGCGAATAGTCTTTAGTCAAAGAATCAACTCATTAGAATACTATAGTAGCTCTCGCCACGACCAGGCTTTATAAATTTGCCAGAACTCTATAAGCGGTCACTGCCCGACAAAGTGTTCCCAACAGTCTGCCTATGTGATCGACTAGTCATCTCACATGACTCTATGGCACTTGAACTTGCCATCAATCGCTTCACACTCTAGTCACTTCGAGACGTCACCTCATACAAGTAACTATGGGCAAATACAATGTTAATCCGTGTTCACTTTAACGGGGTTCAATTGTCTCCACAACCCGTTTGGATGTAACAAAGTATAATAAAAGAGTTTTAAAATAAAACTCGAACGACAAATGTGATTATCACATATGAATAGTCAATGCCTGATTACTATTTCATATTCTATAATTTGATCTTGTACGTAGTTGTTCATTTCAATTCAATTGAAATGACATGATTCATCATGTTTAGCCTTTGAGAAGGCTTTGGTTAGTAGGTTTTATCAACTTCTTGTACCTTACTCAACCTTACTACATACTCGTTTTCCTTTGTAATGTATACATTTGCATTACAAAACTTTCCGAGTACGTGTCGAGATCCAATCAAGACATAGGCCCTCTAGCCTAAGAATAGCTCCCACTGTTTTCACAGTGTGCAGGACTCATCTTTCTTGCACATCTCATGATCGCAAGTGTACTCAATTTCCGTTATAAATATCTCTCATTGTTCTTTATTGCCTAGAACGATTCTAGAAAATCTACTTCTTAATTAACATTGCCACAATGGTATCTTAACCATTCTAATGTGTTTTGATTATGGTTTTGTCGGAAACCATGCGCAATCTCAATTGTCAATTGTCACTTGTGTAACTCCCTTACACAATATTGCATCATAAACACTTTGCTTTACTTCCTTAATGCTTCTGCAAGCACTTAAGGGTAATCTTTATAGCTTACTTGGTAAAGATTACTTAAATTCGATTTTGAAAAACAATTCATCATACTCAAAGCATATGAAGTGTTATACATCATTACTCATTTAATTGATCCGGCAGCGGAAGCAAATGGAATCAATCAAATATGTTCAATTTAATTGAACTGGTTATGAATCTTATCAACATAAGACTTCTTATTGACGCTAATATCACGTGGATTTATCTTCATAAATCCGTATATTAAAGATGTATTATAATTCTCCAAAAGTCTTAAATCATTCGCAATGATCAATATGTCATCCACATATAAGACTAATAAAAACTTCCGTAACTCCCACTAAACTCCATGTATAAACACAACTTCTCGACTTATCGAGAAATGTTTTATCACATGATCAAAATGTTGATTCTAACTCATTGATGTCCTACTTAAGACCCTCTCTTAAGTTTCACATTATCTTAGGATTGCAAGAATCTACTAAACTCAAGACATGTATTGAATACATTCCTTCTATTGAAGAAGTGGGTTTTAGATTCACTCGCTATGTATTTCATAACCTCATGATGAAACACAATCCCTAAGAAGATCCAAATAGACTTAAGCATTTCAATTGGTGTAAACACCCTTTGCAACCAATCAACCTTGAAATCTCTCTTTATTAGTGCAAAACCCTTTGCAACTAATCAAGCCTTGAAATCTCTCTTTATTAGTGCAAAACCCTTTGCAACTAATCAAGCCTTTTTATTTCGGATTTTCATGGCTCTAATCCTTATATTGAGTTGTGACTTAAACACTCTTATGTAAGTCATATGTTCATTACTTTCTAGAAGTAGTCAATTTGAATCAAACGATTTCTTTGTAAGTTATAAGCTCTTTACTTTCTTAAAAGTAGCATGAATCCATCATTTTCAACAATTTGACGAATTTAACCTCCTAGGTTTTAAAGAAACAACATCTTACACAAAACGTCTCATGTAGCCAAGAAAGACCAGTTTCTTGCGACATAACATTCTATGTGGCTCTTGAATAAATTCTCCCACTCTGTCTTCTAGAAATAAACTTGTATTTTAGAAAGACAGCTTCACGAGCCGCAAACCCGTGATAATTGAAAAGGGAAAAATGAGCATTTGTTTCTTGTGAAAACTTACAAACATGGTACCCTTACCATTTCATATCTCATATGATTCGATTTAGTGGAAAAATAATTTTAGACAAAATGATAAAATCCCCAAAAGGATCAAGTAACTCAAAGTAACTTGATTGAAGTTCAAACCATATCGAATAGCGTTTGATTTCTTATCCAATCACACATTATTTCATAATGCGTGCTAAGAGAGATTAACTTGTGATATTAGATCACATTTCCATTGGCTTATATCAAAGTCTTCACTTTGATAATCCCATCACGACTAAATCGTGATTTCTTTAACTCTTTAAACTTCTTTAAAGATTTTTCTATTTACCTTATTAAGTTAACACTTTAGCGTCAACTTAAATCGTTGGTAAAAGAAAATGATCAACCTATTTTGGATCAATGATTTACAATCTCGATCTCCTTTTCAACCAAAAGGCACGAGACATCTTGCTTTGAATACAAGATACGCATATACCATTAACAATCTAATGGTTTCAAGAGTACTCGATAACTCTTTGCGTTCATCATTCCAAAATTTTAAGGTTTAATCTTGGGTTACCAATTTTGAGTCTTGCATCATCTTCATGATATATTATTCTAGTTTGGTTTAGAATATAATCACCTTGATAATGGGCTAGCCATACATCAAATCGTGGTGTATAGGGTCACAAAAGTGAAACCTCTTTTGTATTTTAACAAGTTTATATTCTTATTTAGAGTTTATGCACTTAATAATCATAATTAAGTACAACTTTAAATCCAAAAACTAGATTGAGTACACAATTACTCTATCTCTCGATATTATTGTTGCTAGTCGTCATATTCTAATCATCCTATGTATCAAGTACAATGATGAAAACCTCCATTGGTTTCTAATATTGACGAAGTAGTACTAGCAAAATTTTATGTTTAATCAAATAAACAATTTAAAGAAGAAGGTCCCATTAGATGTCTAACAACTAATTTGATAATTCTTCAAAAATTTGGGGTAGTTTCCATTCTCGTGTCCAACATTTAAGACAATGGAAACTTTATCGGTCGGGATTGATAGGTTTAGTATCGTCATTCCTCAATGACTTTACTTTTAACATTACCTTGTATCAATTCCATTTACTTCTTGAACCTCTTCCTCATCTTAACAGTTTAAGAGAACGCTCCCACTTATTTCAATGAGTCTTTGCTTTGAGAAGCAAAAATGAATTCACGAAGATCATTCTTCATTTGATCGTTTTAGTCTTAAAACTTTCATTGAAGTGGTTGCGTTATTTTGGTCAATTACGAATTCTTGACAAAACTAATTACCAAAACAATTTATCGCTTCAAGGTACTTAATTCATTTAAGTACATGAAAAATAATCCATTGTAAGTAGAAGTGTTAGTCATGAATCAAAAACCTGTTTGATAATGAATAACTTTAATCTATACTCTTTACAAGAGATCCTTATCAATGGTTCATTTGAGGTTTTAGAAGCAAATTATATTTGTCTTTAGTTACGATGTTTTAAGGAGATTTGAATCAAAAACAAAATGATATCGTATATGAATTGTGGTAAAGAAATAGAACAATAATAACGGAATAGTGGAAAACTTAACATTTATCGTTATAATAATACTTGTAAATAACAAGTAAAGCATTTACATAGTGACCTCTACCCAACTATGATAAATGATTCCAAGACCCAAATTCATATTGACTTAGGCACGGTGGGGCCGATACATCCTTTATCAATATAACTCGGTGGATTAACGTTTAATCGATTCTACTTTTAGAACTCTTGGTCGACAATATTACATTAATAATTATCTATAGCCCAAAACACATCGACAAGGGCACGGTGGGGCCGATACATCCCTTATCAAATACTTTTGTTGAGTTCAATCCAAATTTCGAATAAATGTGTCCATGATCCAAACCCACATTAACTTGGGCACGGTGTGGCCGATACATCCCTTATCAACATGAATTCGGTGGATTAACATTCATCACCCACTTCCCCTACGTAACAAGGTTTGTACCCCGGTGGGGCCGAGCGCACTCCCTCGCGAAATAGGTTTTCATGGTTTCTACTATTTGGTAAGGCTATGTCTCAATTAATTGTTTTAGCGAGAGGTCATGTTAATTTATTATCTATCACGTTTTAAGTGAACTAAAGCGGTGAACTACGATAATTCGAATTGACACGGTCGATAAACTCGATAAAATAAGGATGCATGTTTTAGTTATGGCGATTTAGCGATGCATGCGACATAAAATAAAATGCAAGCATAAAAATAAATAAATCCTAGTATGGCCTTTCCTAAAATAGAAAAACTATTTAACTATTACATATTCGGAAACCAACTCCATTGGTCCCTTGAACTTCGGTTGTGGCACACATCTCGAGGTAACACCGTCTTTATGTATCGCCATTCTTGAAGAAATCCGTCTTTTGGAACTCCGGAATGAATAAAATTACATAATAAATTACATAATTTCCTATTATACATTTGTAACTAAAATAAAATAAATCTATTAAATTACAAAACGGTGATACGAGATCACAATAAAAATTACAACCGAATCGATATTCCCATACATTTCGGGAAATACCAATTAAAATCTAGGGCCATACTAAGTAAAATTACATAATTCAAAATTACATAAATTAAAATTATGACAATCATAAAGAAAAATGCAGCACTATAATATGTATGAACATGCTCAATTTTATGCTAAATCGCCTTTTAATTAGCCAATATCGTATATTACTCGGTTTTTACGGATTTGCGTGATTTCAACATTTTACAATCACAAAAATAAATAAACTCATATTTATGCATAAGTTAATTACCCTAACCTCTTAGGACTCAAAATTTAGTTTTCACTAATAATTTGACCATAATTAACCCATATTTTATAAAATTGTTCATAAATGGACCAAAATTACAAAAATAAGCTATTAAACTTCAAATAAATCACAAAATTTCAAATAAATTCAAAATTTGAAATTTAAACTCATGAACATTCTGGAAAATTTCCATGACACTCATAATGTTCAAAAACCTTAGGTTAAAAATTTCGAAAATTTACCGGAAAAACAATGTTGCGGTTTATCGATTTTTAATAAAATAATCATAAAAACATGGAAAAAATTTTTTCACTAACTTTTCAATTTTAGATCTGAAAACGATAATAAAATGCAACATTAGACGTTTTTCCTAAGTCATAGATTATGTTTTATTAATTTTTCACTAATAATGTCACTATTTATGCTATTTTTCTTCAAAAATCCATAAATCATGCAAAAAGACTTCTTTATAGCCAATTATTTTACACACATCTTGTAAAATTGCATGTGACAACATATTAATTTTTTATGACCAGATTCGAAATTTAACTCATATTAACCTATTTTTCACTTAAATCCGAATTTAATAATGAAAAATTCATTTCTCTAGCATAACAAGTCCAAAAATTATGAAAATTTACAGGTTATCTCAAAATAATATATGTGACAACATATCCAAAAACCAAGTGAAAATTCGAAGTATAGCTAATTTTAGACCAAAAATGACATTTTTACTCATAAAATCACATTTAAATGCCATTATTGTAAATTATGAACAGTAAAAATCCGAAAAATTAACCAAAATATCCTAAAATATTTTAGGACCAGAAATATTAACATGCATGTAATGATTTCGTGATATATCATAATAACACAAATTTTACAAGTTTTATTTGTTATTCTTATAACTCGGAAAAACTTTTAACCAATTTGCATGCAAACAACCGTGGCTCTCTGATACCAATTGAAGAGAATGTAGATCTATATACATACTAACATACTCATATATGTTAAAATTAATTTGTCATAAAATTAATAGTGGAACTTATGCATGCAAACTTTAATAAAAGAAGATAAGAAAACATTTTCTCACCATAATAATTTCGGTCATATTGGGCACCAACAAGATCTCCTTCTTGTTAGTTCTTGAGCTTTCCAATAATGGATGAACATACAAAATCCCAAAGTAGAGATTCTCCAATTAGTAGCACCCAAGACAATCCCTTAATCCCACAAAAGAACATGTACTAGATGTTTATAATGTGGTTTACCTTAAATTTGATTACTAAAACTCATATACTACTACTAGTATTATTAGTAATTAATAAGAACAAATTAGATTCATAAAACTTGGTTTTATGAAGAACAAGAGAGAGGTTTTATGTTTTCTTAGAACATTAGAGAGTAATGAATTATTGAGGAAAAATCCTCTCTAATTCTCTATGCAAAAACCGGTGGGTGGGAGGTATCTTAGCCCCTTTAATTTTTTTTTTTTTTTGCTTTTTGTCTTCACAAGACAAACTAGTGTAAGACTTTGTCTATTGTCATGTCACTATCAAGTGTCATGGACAAATGAATAAGACAAATAGAAAAAGACAAACTTCTAAGCATGCTCACCCATATTTCGGTTTCTAAGTTGTAATATGGAGTCCATTTTATTTTTGTCAATTGTACAATTGTATGTCATGTGACATGTGACATGTCTTATGTCATGTTTTAATTTAAAATGCATATTTAACAAATTAAATATCATTTATAAATTAAATAAATCATATTTAACAAATTGACTAGTAATATAAAATTACTTTCTCATAAAATGGTCATTTAATTACTAGTTAGTATAATTCACAATATCTTGTAATTATAACTAACTTATCATTCTCATCTCGCATGTTTCGCAAACACCGATTAATATTAGTAATATAACTTCTTAAATTACTAAATAAAATCTTATTTAATCACATTATAATAAGATGTCATTTTTCTCTCTTATGATAATAATTTGTTCAATTTTAAGGAATTAATTAATTTGTATCGGCATACAACTAATTAACCTTTTCAATTAAGGGAGTCGTCCTTTAGGTGTGACCTCAAGGGATCAACTGATCACCACCGTCTCACGACAGTAATGTCAAACTCTAGCCAGCCAATCATTACCGATATGTGTGGACCAGTTGACTATATATATTATGTATCATCCCTTCCGTATTCTTGAAATGAGATTTAATAATGATATTTAAATCATGTGATCGCACTATTGTTGAGGACACATTTCCCAACACCCAGGCCCCAATGCAGGAGTCAACGAGTCACTCGCTTATAGTGACTTTGTTATGGAAGCGGGTGCGATAAAGAACGTACTCGTCTTTGTAATGGAAACCAATTTGCAGATGTTGGGAAATGTGTCCTCAACAATAGTGCGATCACATGATTTAAATATCATTATTAAATCTCATACTAAGAATACGTGAGGGATGATTCTTTATACAGTCGACTGACCGTCATTAATCGAATGAATGATTGGTCGACTAGAGTTTGACATTACTTGTCGTGTGACGGTGATGGTCGATTGATCCCTTTAGGTCACACCTATAGGATGAAGCCCAAATAGATATTTAATTAATTGTATGCGATACGAATTAATTAATTCCTTAATTGTGGGAGTGCAATTTTTTGCGTCTTATTTTAATGTGATTAAATAAAGATTAAATTTAGTAATTAAGTGTTAAATTACTAAATTAGTTGAGGTATTATATAAGTTTTGAGGTAGAGGTAATTAGTTATTTAAAGTTACAAGAAGTTGTAATTTTAACTAACTAGTAATTATGGGACCCATTATATGATGATATAATGGTAGTATACTACTCAAAAAGTGGAGTGTATATTATATTATTAATTGTAATATTTAAGTGTTAAATGATTACTTTAATAATTAAATATGTAAGATAGTTAAACATATGACTTATAAGCATTTGTGGGACAAATGACAAAAGGCAAAAATGGACCATATAAGGACCATTATTTCGGCCAACATGAGAGCACACAAGATGCTCTTTTGTCTTGTTCATTTGTTATAACATAGTGTGATAGAGACATATCTATGACACATCTTACAAGCCTACATACTACACTCTACCTATAATTAAACAAAGAGTAAAAACAAAAAGCAAAGATTCCCTTCATGGGATAAGCCAACCGGTTTTGGCACTTCAAAAGGAGCATTTGGTTGCTCATTTTGAGATTTTTACTTGTTTTTGCTAGTTTTGTTTATTTCTCTCTAAAAATCCTCACATGCAATTGCAAGAAAGCTCCCCATAAATACTAATAGATATCATATATTACTTAAGATAGTAATACAAGATTATTAGTATTATTAAGGTAATATTTCTACTACATATCTAGTTAATATTAGTAGGAATTTTTGGGATTAATCTTGGGTGCAATTTATTGGAGTGGCTTCTAAACTTGGAGTCTTAGGAGGATCATCCATCATTATAAGCTCAAGAACAAGTGAAGGAAGGTGACCTTACTTGTGCCCAAATTTTCGAACCAACCAACAATGTAAGGAACATTGTTTTTCTTATAAATCTTTCATTTTGTTATGCATGCACTAGATCTAAAGAACAAATAATTAACAAGTTAATTAGTTCACTATTAGAGGAGTCTAATAATAGGTATATGAACCTAACAAGTGGTATCAGAGCATAGGATGTTGCATGCATAATCGGTTATTGTTTTTCCGAGTTAAAAGGTTAACATATAAAACTAAAAATTTGTGATTTATTAGTATAAGCCACGAAATCACCATGCATGTTATATATTCTGGTCCTAAAATGTTTTTAGGTCATTTTTATGATTCATGGAAATTTATTGCTCATTTTAAGGATTTTTGGTCATTTTATTACATTTTTATGACTAAAATGGGAATTAAAATGCTAAAAATAGTTAAATTTCGTTTCTGACCTTGGAAACTTTATATGACCTCACATGCATATTTTAAAAGTTGTGTGTAAAAGGACGAGTTAATTTGATTAATTTTGCATGATTTATGATTTTTATGAGATAAAGATGGATTAAAAGAGGTTAAATGGTTAAAAATAGTAAAATTTCGAATTAAGCCATGATCTTTTAATATGATGTCACATGCAAGATTTACAGAGAGTATGTAAATTTCTAGATTTAAATATCTTCTTTAGCATGATTTATGGATTTTTGAGGTAAAATGGCATAAATAGTGACTATTTTAGCAAAAATTAGCTAAAACGTATTTCATGGCTTGAGAAAATTATTTTAAGTTGCATTAATATCCCACTTATCAGATCTAAAGTTGTAAAAATTATTGGAGTAATTTTTCGGATACTTTATGTATTTTATGAGATAAAACCGATAAAATGCAACTATATATTCTCAAAATTAATTCGAAAATTTTAACCATGTTTTTTGACATTATGAGGGTCATGGAATTATTCCAGAATGTTCAAAAATTTAAAATTCAAATTTTGAAACTTTTATGATTTAATTTGGATTTATTTCATATAAATAATGATTTTAAGGTAAAAAATGAGCATAAAATTAAATCAAGTTGAATTATTGTCAAAAATTTAGTGATGACTGATTTTTGAGTCCTAAAATGTGTTAGGATAATTAACTTGAGCTTAGATGTGATTTAAGTGTTAATTAGTGATTTTAAAAGGTTATTATCACGCATTTCCATGAAACCGGGTTATATGTACGACATAAGTTAAATAAGGCGATTTGGCACATAATTTTGCATGATAGGTACATATTATAATGCTGCATATTTCAATTGTTGAATGTCTTTTATTTATATAATTTTGAATTATGTAATTTTATCTTAGTATGGCCTTAGTTTTAATTAATATTACCCGTAATGAAAGGGAATATTGATTCGGTTGTAATTTAATGTGATCTCGTATCACTTTTATTTTTATTTTTATTAGTTTTTCCATTTTACAAATGTATAATAGGAATAGTTTTGTATTTTTATTATTATTTGTAATTATGGAGCATCTTCAAGACGGTGCCATTCGGAAAGGTGATCCGACGAAGACGGTGTCTTGGGAGGCGTGCCATTTGAAGATTCAAGGGACCAAAGGAGTTGGTTTCCGAATATGTAATAGATTATTTAATTTTCTATTTTAGGAAGGCCATACTAGGAATTTTATTTATTGCTTTGCATTTCTTTTAATATGTTACATGCATTGCCAAATCGCCATAACAACACATGCATATCATATCGAGTCATCGACCGTGTCAATTATAATTATCGTAGTTCACTGCTTTAGTTCACTTAAAACGTGATAGATAATAAATTGACAAGACCTCTCACATATAATAATTGAGATAAAGACTTACCAAATAGTAGAAACCCATGAAGTACCAATTTCATGAGGGAGTTAATCCGGATTCATCGTAATACAAACCTTGTTATGTTGGCGAAGTGGGGTAATAAAAGGTTATTACATCGAAATTTGGATTGAGCTCAACGGAAGTATTGTTGACCGTAGTCGCATGTGTTCCGGGCTAAAGATGAGAATTAGAGTAATTTTTGTCGACCGAGAGTTCTAAAAGTAGAATCGATTAAAGAGTTAATCCACCGAGTTATATTAATAAGGGATGAATCGGCTCACCGTGCCCGAGTTGATATGAATTTGGATCTCGGAATCATTTATGTAGTTGGGTGGAGGTCACTATATAAATGCAATGCTTGTAGTTAAATTTACGAGTATTATTAAAACGATAGATGATAATTATTTCCTTTATTTCCATTTTTGTAGTTAATTATACGCAATGAATTCGTCTAATACTCCTACTCCAATCACCGTTGAAACATGGCTCCAATCATACGATGACAAATGCTTCGATTATGACAATGAAACGATTAGAGAATTACGCATTGGCATTGGTCAGGATGGAAATTTTTGCTTCTTTACCACCTCCACTCCACCCACTCCAATATTATTGCCCACCACCTTGGAAAGAAAGCCTTGTGAAGAAAATCTTACAAAACCCAAGGCATCCTTTTTTGAAGAAACAATGAAAAATATCAAATTGAGTGGGAGTTCTAGCAAGAGTGTTCTTGCAAATGAAAGGAGTGTTGGTATTAATAATGGGAAGGCAAAAATGGGCGAGAAACCCAAACCTGATTATAAATTGGAAATGGATAGTGAGACTACCAAGACCAAGACCAAGAAGGGTGCCAAATCCTATGAGGAATGTCATTATTGTAATGTCATGGGCCATTGGAGGCGAAATCGCCCCAAGTATTTAGAAGATATCAAAGTTGGGCTTGTTACTCCAAGTGGGACTTGGAAAAATGGAAAAGCTAAACAAGAGTGATATGAATCTCCGACAATGAAATGGAGCTCGGGTAGCCGCCACTTCAAGAGAGACTTATGTACTTATTTTAGTTAATAGCTTTGAGTTATAATTTACATAATTGTTATTATGTATCCACTTAGTCTAAAACATTATTTCCATTTCTATGTGAGACATGAAAGGATTTATATTTTGTCTTCAAAGACAATTGTTGTATTTTGATTGAAAATTGACATGGATGTGAGCCATGTCACTTATCTTAATGATATTCATGTTTTAGACACTTCCAACTCATGTAAAGATATCTACATAATACGATCCAAAAGACTCATAACTAGTAATCTAAATGATTTGTACATTTGATTTTTCAATTAGGTTACGTAAATGAGAAACGCATTAAATGCTAGTGTCGACTAGAATTATTGGACCATTTGATTTTCAATCATATGGAATATGCTAATCTTGTCTCCTTTGCAATATAATTTGTACTTCCTTTAGTGGTAAAGGGACACAAGCAAGTGATTGTTGAGACAAATACATACCGATGTATGTGTTCTAATTAGCATCACCGCAAGGGGAATTTATGACTACTTCGTCACTTTTACCAATGATTCAAGTAGATAAGGGTATATTTACTTAATCAATTATAAGGTGAAGCATTTGAGAGATTTGAGAAATTTCTAAAATGACGTAGAGAACCAATTGAATAAAGTTCTAAGCATTACGACCCAATCGTAGTGGCAAAGATCTAAGTAATAAATTTGATTTATTAAAGATGGATTACGACCTAGCGTCACTACCCATAAGATCAAACTAATATGAGTCGGTTTGAGTTGATGAACTAAATTTTGGGAATTTTCAATCCAAAACGGACAAGTAATTCTAATTGGATGGTCAACCATGAGATACCTAGAATAGAGAGTCTATCAAACAAATGACATGGATAAGACTCGTATATTATCAAGCTGCCATGTTAGGATGGCCTTTTGAAAGCTAAACTCCGTTAAAATATATATGTTTGTGTCTCACAAAACTATCTCTCAAGAAGATAGATGTATTTCTGAGAGATAGAGTGGGAGAAGATTGTATCGTCACAAACACCTCTTATAGTTGAAATGTTACTTTGTGAAAGTAATAGAATTATAGAGTTGGAGTGTAGATGAACTATAGTCTATGAAGATAGATTGGAAGTATAGTTCAGTGGGAGTTTATCGCACATGTCTTATTGTTTAAAAATATTACTTTGTGAAAGTGATAGTATCATGACCTTGTTACATACGAACCGAAGCATTACAATCCGAAAATTGTTACTCAAGAGTAGATTTACTTTAAGGCGCGGGTCTCCTCAAAAGTAAATAGAACTCCATAGTACACAAATGCATAAGATTTACATGAAGATGTTGATCAAGGTTAATTATGTTAGAAATTGCCGCATTTCATTTTAATGAAGAATGGCAAATGAGATTTAAATTCGCTTTTCTAAAATGGGAATTTAGAGAAGGAAGTGTTTGAAACACGAATCCTTGGATGGAGATCTAAGAATCCTAACATATTATGCGTAGCTTTCTTAAGTGATCTTAGAATGATCTTAAGCAAGCATTAAAGGATTATACTTTTCGTTCATGATATTATAGTGAATTGTTTCATTCACATGATTGAAGAATCATGATATACATGAAGTTAAGTGGGAGCTAGAATTGTTTCTCCATGTCTTATATGTTGATAACATATTACTTATTGAGAATAATGTACCAATTCTCTCTTCTGGCAAGAGTGATTGGGAGACTAGGAAAAGGTGAAATATACTTTAGATTACCGAATCTATGTGAGAGTATATTGGCATAAAGTTGAGAGTCTTATGAGGATAAGATCTTTCGTATCTGTTGTAACATCAACAAGGTTGAATGGCTTATTCATGATGATGAAAGTGGAATTACTATGATGGAATCATAGTCGTTCACTGAACCCATTAAATTGTTGATTACATGAAATCGATTGCTAATGTTTCCGCCATTAGAACGATTATGTATGCCAACAGACGCACATGCTGTGATGTACCATTTGTTAGGTTCATTAAGAGTCAATAATAAGTTAATTCATAAGATGGGCTTGTGAAAGCCTTAAAGTACAATTGATGACTTGTACACATGTTTGGATGATAAACTAAGTTAAGGTGTTGAAGGGTTGCACCAACTTTAGTTTCCAAGCTTAAAAGGATTTGATAAAATCCTAAGCTAATATTGTTGACAAAGGAGTAAGAGACTAAGAAAGGTATTTTAGTTTCGCGCATTGCAAATATCTACAAAAACAATCTAAGTAAGTTGTGATAAAATGGTCAATGTAGGGATTAAGAGTGAATCTCTCTACAAATGACTTTATCACAAGTTATGCGATAACAGTGGGAGCTTCTTTCAAGTTAAAGAGCTCAGGTCTAGTATGAAGTCTAGACATATATTTAGAGAAATTCATGTCATTAGAGATGACATTGAATGGAAGGAAATAGAATATATGGATATCAGGTATATCTACTTGCCAAGCTTGCATTGCATTTTAACTAGTGTAATAATACACTAAAGATTATAGAATATGAAGTAGTAATAGTGTATTGACTATTCATATGTGATAATCACATTTATCGTTTGAGTTTTATTAAACTCACCCGCTACCTTGTCGTATCCGAATGGGTTGTAGAGACAAATTGAACCCCATTAAAGTGAACTGGATTGACATGGTATTCGCCCCTAGTTACTTATATGAGGTGACGTCTCGTAGTGACTAGAGTGTGATGCGATTGATGGCAAGTTCAAGTGTCATAGAGTCATATGGGATGACTAGTCGATCACATAGGCGATCGTATGGGACAATCACGTCGGGCGCGACCGCTTATAGAGTTCCGGTAATTCATAAAGCCTGGTCGTGGCAAGAGCTACTATAGTATTCTTATGAGTCAATTCTTTTGACTAGAGACTATTCGCCCAAGTTGGCACAACTTCTGATTAGCTTTGATTTATACTCTACGATTTCTTAAACGAGGTCAAACTGGGTATATTTTGGGTTATGATGGACTGTGGCTTAACGAAGGGAATAGGGCGATAGGAATTGTCCACCCCTTGTCAGGGTTGTTTGAAATCTCAAGGCCACTCGAGGAGTAGTTAACTGGAAATGCGTGGCCACGCTCGGAAGGTATCTTTGATAGATAATTCCGGTCAGACAGTTAATCTCCAAATCGAGAAAACCACTCAAGATATGATCAAATGTAAGTACGACCTGCAAGACACCTTGCATTGAGTGGGAGATTGTAATAGGACAAGAGAATTGGTGACGCACACTTGTCGAGAACAAGTGGGAGATTGTTGGGAAATGTGTCCTCAACAATAGTGCGATCACATGATTTAAATATCATTATTAAATCTCATACTAAGAATACGTGAGGGATGATTCTTTATACAATCGATCGACCGTCATTAATCGGTAATGATTGGTGACTAGAGTTTGACATTACTTGTCGTGTGACGGTGATGGTCGATTGATCCCTTTAGGTCACACCTATAGGATGAAGCCCAAATAGATATTTAATTAATTGTATGCGATACGAATTAATTAATTCCTTAATTGTGGGAGTGCAATTTTTTGCGTCTTATTTTAATGTGATTAAATAAAGATTAAATTTAGTAATTAAGTGTTAAATTACTAAATTAGTTGAGGTATTATATAAGTTTTGAGGTAGAGGTAATTAGTTATTTAAAGTTACAAGAAATTGTAATTTTAACTAACTAGTAATTATGGGACCCATTATATGATGATATAATGGTAGTATACTACTCAAAAAGTGGAGTGCATATTATATTATTAATTGTAATATTTAAGTGTTAAATGATTACTTTAATAATTAAATATGTAAGATAGTTAAACATATGACTTATAAGCATTTGTGGGACAAATGACAAAAGGCAAAAATGGACCATATAAGGACCATTATTTCGGCCAACATGAGAGCACACAAGATGCTCTTTTGTCTTGTTTATTTGTTATAACATAGTGTGATAGAGACATATCTATGACACATCTTACAAGCCTACATACTACACTCTACCTATAATTAAACAAAGAGTAAAAACAAAAAGCAAAGATTCCCTTCATGGGATAAGCCAACCGGTTTTGGCACTTCAAAAGGAGCATTTGGTTGCTCATTTTGAGATTTTTACTTGTTTTTGCTAGTTTTGTTTATTTCTCTCTAAAAATCCTCACATGCAATTGCAAGAAAGCTCCCCATAAATACTAATAGATATCATATATTACTTAAGATAGTAATACAAGATTATTAGTATTATTTAGGTAAAATTTCTACTACATATCTAGTTAATATTAGTAGGAATTTTTGGGATTAATCTTGGGTGCAATTTATTGGAGTGGCTTCTAAACTTGGAGTCTTAGGAGGATCATCCATCATTATAAGCTCAAGAACAAGTGAAGGAAGGTGACCTTACTTGTGCCCAAATTTTCGAACCAATCAACAATGTAAGGAACATTGTTTTTCTTATAAATCTTTCATTTTGTTATGCATGCACTAGATCTAAAGAACAAATAATTAACAAGTTAATTAGTTCACTATTAGAGGAGTCTAATAATAGGTATATGAACCTAACAGCAGAGACGCTTCATTGCCTAAGGTGCAAACAAGATTTTCACCACGCTCACTAACGAGTTCTCAAAAGCACCGAGAATCGTTACATATGAGCAGACCTGTCGCTTCTTTGATGCGATACTCCAGAAGGGCCAACCGGTCAGCCCACACATTTTTCACATGATTGAGAATGTCGAAAAGCTGGAGGCACTGAATTGTAAAATCAGTGAGAACATTGGCATAGACCGAATGCTTCATTCTCTTCACGATGGTTTTGCCCTTTTCAGGGCGAACTACTACATGAATGACTTGAAAAAGAGTCCTCATGAGCTACACTCCCTTCTCGTACAGACCGAGAAGGTTATGAAATTGAGTGGGAGCATGAAGCAGGATGTTCTCCTGATTTCAAACAAGTTCAAAGGTAAGGGCAAAGCTCATGGCGACCTAGCTGTAGGTAAGCCAAAGTTTAAGAAGCCAGGAAACGGTAAGAGTGCGCCTGGTGAGACTAGTGGCTCACAGGACAAGGCAAAGAGCAAGGGTGGTGACATAGAGTGCCACCATTGTCACAAGACTGGACATTGGAGGAGGAACTGTCCCGTTTACCGTGAGGACATCAAAGCAGGCCGCGTCGCTCCTGTTGGTATGTCATCTTATATTTATATGATTGAGTTTAACCATGCAAGTTTCGGAACTTGGGTACTAGATACTGGTTGTGGTTCTCATCTGTGTAATCATTTGCAGGGCCTAAAGAACATCATACCTCTCGAAAAAGGTGATGTGGACCTGCATGTCGGGAATGGAGCACGAGTTGCTGCTGTCTCGAAGGGAACATATGTAATCCAACTCCCTAGTGGTTTTGAGTTATTTTTAAATAACTGTTACTATGTACCCAGTTTGTCTAAGAACATTATTTCTGTTTCCGTACTTGCTAAAGACGGTTTTGCATTTTCAATAAAGGATAATAGCTGTATTTTCTCTTTGAATGAAATGATTTATGGCAAAGCAGTTTCTATGAATGGAATTTATATCTTAGACCAAACCCCAGAAGTATTACACGTGAATAATAAGAAAATAAAGGTTGGTGACAAAGATCAAACCTATCTATGGCATTGTCGAATGGGACACATAAATGAGAAACGCGTGAAGAAACTCGTCGATAATGGGACTATTCCCGCATTCGATTTTTCTACATATGGCACGATTGAATCATGTCTCATTGGCAAGATGACTCGAATTTCCTTCAAAGGTGTTGGAATGCGCGCTAGTGACCTATTAGGACTCATACATACTGATGTTTGTGGACCTATGTCAATTACCGCTAGAGATGGCTATAGATATTTTATCACTTTCACGGACGATTTGAGTAGATACGGATATGTCTACTTAATGAAGCATAAAAGTGAGTCCTTTGAGAAATTCAAGGAATACCAGAACAGGGTACATAACCAACTGGATAGAAAGGTTAAAGCACTCCATTCAGATCGGGGTGGTGAATATCTTTCAAATGAGTTTGATCAACACCTGAAAGACTGTGGAATCGTTTTACAGTTAACTCCACCTGGAACACCTCAATTGAATGGTGTGTCCGAACGGATAAAGCGAACCTTACTTGATATGGTTCGATCCATGATGAGTCACACCATAGTGCCTGATTCATTATGGGGTTTTGCTCTTTTGTCAGCTGCTCTTATACTTAACCGAAGTCCGTCTAAAGCTGTCGACAAGACTCCATATGAAATGTGGAAGGGAACGGTCCTTAACTTGTCCTTTATTCGGGTTTGGGGCTACGAGGCTTATGTCAAGTGGAGACACGAGGATAAGCTCGGTCCGCGATCGGTCAAAACATACTTTATAGGTTATCCAAATGGAACATTTGGTCATTACTTCTATTCGCCTACCGAACATCGAGTTTTTGTTGCGGCTAGTGCGACGTTCTTAGAGAAAGAATTTCTCGAGAACAAGACAAGTAATAGAACCTTCGAGCTATCAGAGATTCCAGAACCAACAACCGAGGAACGGATGGAGAAAGTTGTTCCTCCAACTGATGATACGGTTAATATTCCTGAGGAACCTAGGAGGTCGGGTAGAGTCTCTCATCCTCCGGACAGATACATTGGTATGGTCGAGGAGAATGACGTTTTACTCCTAGAGAGTAATGAACCCGTTACCTATAAAGGTGTTATGACCTGTTCCGACTCAAAGCTATGGCTCGAAGCCATGCAATCCGAGATGGACTCCATATATAAGAATGACGTATGGGATCTAGTTGATTTACCTAATAAGGTAAAACCTCTGCAGTGCAAATGGATTTACAAAATAAAGCGTTCTGTAGACGCGCAACTAGATACCTATAAGGCACGACTTGTGGCAAAAGGTTTCACTCAAGTGCACGGATTGCATTATGATGAGATTTTTGCACCTGTAGTCATGCTACGTTCCATTCGGATAATCTTAGCGATAACCGCATTTCATGGTTACGAAATTTGGCAAATGGATGTGAAAATCGCCTTCTTAAACGGTTATTTGGAGGTAGAGTTGTACATGGTGCAACCCGAAGGTTTCATAGATCCTGAACATCCTAAGAAAGTATGCAAGCTTAAGCGTTCTATTTATGGACTTAAGCAAGCTTCTCGGAGTTGGAATCATCATTTCGACCAGGTGATAAAAGAGTATGGTTTCACTCGATCGGTCGAGGAACCATGCTTATATATCAAGTCGAGTGGGAGCAAGATTGTTTTCTTGATATTGTATGTCGATGACATACTCTCGATTGGGAATGACATTCCTGTCCTATCTTCGGTTAAAGAATGGTTGAAGAACCATTTCCAGATGAAAGATCTGGGTGAGGCACAACGCATTTTGGGAATCCGTATCTACCGAGATAGATCACGACGGACGTTATCACTTAGTCAGGAGTCTTATTTGAATAAGATTCTTGAGAAGTTCAGCATGACCAACTCCAAGAAGGGGAACCTTCCAATGACATCTGGGATGCGATTGAGCAAGTCTCGATCACCCACGACGCTGCGGGATTGAGCGCATGAGTCGTGTTCCTTATGCATCTGCAATAGGATCGATCATGTATGCCATGATATGCACACGTCCAGACGTGGCATATGCATTGAGTATGACGAGTCGCTACCAAAAGACTCCAGGTGAAACACACTGGATAGCTGTTAAAAACATCCTTAAGTACCTACGGGGGACTAAGGATTGGGTATTGACTTATGGAGGCGATACTAAGCTATGCGCAATCGGTTACGCAGATGCTAGCTTCCAAACGGATCGAGATGACTCAAAATCTCAGTCCGGGTTCGTCTTCACTCTTAATGGTGCTGCGGTCAGCTGGAAGAGTTCCAAACAGAGTGTTGTAGTAGATTCTACTACTGAATCCAAGTACTATGCCGCTTCGGAGGCAGCAAAGGAAGCGATATGGATGCGTCAATTCTTACAAGGACTTACGATAGTTCCGAGTTCGAATGACCCGATCACCATCTATTGTGACAATAGAGGTGCCATCTTCCAGGCTAAGGAGCCAAAGTCTAGCAACAAATCTAGACATGTACATTGGAAAGCTCACCTGATCCGTGATTACGTGGAGCAAGAGGAGATAGTGATAGACAAGATTGCGACGGATGATAACATCGCGGATCCTCTCACTAAACCGTTGAATTATGATAAGCATGTAGGGCACGTTAATTCCATGGGAATTAAACGTGTTCCTGAGTTGTAGTACTTGATTATGGATTTGATACATCATCTTTTTTCATATACTATTTATAACTTCATCGTTTTATTATAATATTTTGTTTTTCATGTGGATTGTACTGACAACATTGAACGCCACAAAGTGAACTGAATTAAATTATATTTGTTTTTGTCCGTAATCGCCAATGTGAGCTGATAACTCCGGCTATTATATTGTGCAGTCGATTGATGGTGGGTTCAGTGAGCCATAAGTCAAACGGTTGACTGATCGATCACAGATGCGAGATTATAACGATACCTCGTAGGACAACTTTTTTGTGACAACGTAATGGATTCCTAAATGTTTAAAAACATTCGGTGCCAGGTCGTGGATAGGACATCCATTGTGTTCCTAGAGTCGATTCTTTTGACTATCGACTGTCTCTTGAGATTAAGGCAGTTTTTGGGTGACTTTGGTTTCTTTCTCACGGTCTGCCGTAACTGGAGGCTAAGTAGATTTTTTCTGGGTCATTTCATACTGTGCTTACATTTGAAGGATTTGAGTTGAGGAAAATATCCAACCCTTATCAGGTATAGTTATTTCTCAGGGCCACTCGAGGAGTTGTAACTGAAATGCATGGCCATGCTCGAATGATGATTCGTTTATCAGTTAAGTTACTCTCTAGTCGGGGAAACCACTCTTGATACAGATCGCTTGTAAAATACGACCTTTGTGAATCCAGATTTGCAAATTGTTTTACATTGAGTGGGAGAAATTTTAGGATATGATAATCGGTTATCGCACATACACTTGTGGGGACAAGTGGGAGCTTGTGTCCTCCACAAATTAGTGTGATAACATTTGTAAATATCTTACAGGTTCATAAGGGTATACTTCATATTTTAATCAGTTGATTAACGTTTACCTAATAACGGTTGGCTTGCTAGAAAGTTTGACGTTATTATCATACAGATGGCGGTGATCAACTGGTCCCTAAAGGTCACACCTATAGGATGTGTTTGAGAGATGTGGTTATAGAAATATGATCACATTGATGCCTAATATGACTAAACAGTTAGTCAATGTGTTGATGAGATAATTATTTAATGAAGATTAAATAATATTAGTTGAGACGAATTAACTGTCAATTCGTAAATTGAATATAATAAGTTATATTTAATTAAATGTATGTAATGTTAGCTTGGACGAATTAATCTGTTAATTCGTAATTAAATGTAATCGGTTATATTTAATATCAACAAGATGAATGTTTCATAGTGGTAATAGTGAGGGTACACAAACCAAGAGGTCATGGGTTCGATCCTCACTATATGACAATTTGACACATTTTATACATTTTTGGATTAACCGAAAATAAGGAAATATACTCCTTATTTCGGTCAAATGGGCCAAAAATTAAAAGAAGATAATCTACCTTAATTAACTCCTTATACACGGTTTATAGGGAGAGAGGGAGATTATCATTCTGACCTAATCTTTCTACTCATTTCTCTTGCCTCTTCTCATCAGAAAAAAACACAAAAACCTAAATTTTACAGAAAATTTTAGATCGATTCTAGCATAATCAATAGGGCATATCTCATATCGTCTTGGGTGCAACTGATAGGCGAATATCTACTTTGATATTATTCTTAGGCCGTATTTTCTAGGACCGAAGGTTATTTCTGAATCCTCTTCTTTTGTTTATGTATTTTATTTTATGACTAGTGATCGTCATCATAAAATTCGTTATAATCCTTAATAATAAGGGAAGTATACAGATTATTTCCCACAGTGCCACTACTAGGAGCATATGAGGCTTACCACAAGGAGTTCGCCGCAATGAAAAATGTGTTGATTTTTGCGATAGAGGCGGATCTCCAAAGGAGAGCCTTTAAAATGGGCACCGCTAATGAAATCTACTCCAAGCTTGTGACAATGTTTTCACAAACTCCGCGGATCGTCCAATATGAGGCGGCCGCGACATTCTTTGATCTCGACTTTATGGAGGGCCAAAAGGTTAGCCCTCACGTGCTCAAATTAATGGAGCTAGTCGAGACTTTGAAGATTCAAAAGGTTGAAATCCCCAAAGAGCTCATTGTAGATAGGATTCTACACTCCTTATCCAAAGTCAAGGCATATGTTCTATTCCGGGTGAATTTTAACATGCAAGACAAGGACGTATCTCTTGAAGAGTTGCACAGGTTACTTGTGCAAGCCGAAAGAGACATGGGGTTAAATGTTAACCCACCTAAGGATGTGCTTAACATAAGCACCAAGAGCAAGGGGAAGTTCAAAAAGAATGGGAAGAAGGGTAAGAAGCAAGCTCCCACTTTCACCAAGGCTAAGACTTTTGAAGCTAGCACTTCAAAGATCAAGAAGGGTCCTCTTGATAAATGCCATTATTGTAATGGTGTTGGACATTGGAAAAGAAATTATTCCAAGTATGTTGGTGACATCAAAGCTGGAAAGATCACTCCATTAGGTAAATGACTATCCTTTCTTTTATGTTTCTAATTCAACTTGGTATTGTGATACAAAGTTGTGATAATGTATCCCCTTTTTATTGTAAATAGGGCCTCCACTAAGCAAGGACAAGGGAAAGGAAAAGCAAGCTTGAGAAATCATCAAGAAGCTAGGAGTAGCTTCCATGAAGCTTGGCTTTTTATTGTCTTATTTTAATTTATGTTTCGGATTTTTAAAACCTTTTGATTTCCGTGTTCGACATGGAAATGTTTGATCCTTTATAAACAATTGTTGTATTTTGGATTATGGTGGCTTGGTTTGCAACCCAAGTCACCCGTTTTATCGTATTTTTCCGTGTTCTAAAAATTCGTCTATTATTTGTGTCTCATATGCTATCTTTGAATCTCTAGTGTATTTATTCTAAAGATAGAGTGGGAGAAAAATGAAGACACAGAGAACACCAAGCAAAATTTGTATACTTGTGTAAATGAGATCTACGCAAGAAAGAATGATTTGTATACCTATAATACATAGTGTACACGAATAGATGGGATCTATGGTCTCGAATAGATGAAATCTACATGACAAAAGAGACCAAGTGAAGTAATCAAAAGAATATGTTCTCAAGATAACTACACGAGGAGAGCAAAAGAAAGTTTTGGAAGAAGAGTGACTAATGTAAATTCTTTACAAGAGATTTGGCTAGTTTATGAGCGACTTTTGACCAATAGTTTCAATATTGATATTTACTTAAGAGCCTAAATGAATCAAAGTTGCATCCTAGAAAATAAATGAGATTTATGACTAAAAGTTGCAAAGAAAGATATGCCGATATCTACAGAAGCTAAATTAATTGTTAACCACGCTAGTGTCATTACTTAACCTCATTATGAAAATGAAATGGTTAAACCTCCTTCCAGAAAAGGGTATTTTGAGAAGGACGTATATTAAATGAAATTCACATTTAAATAATGACATTGCTACGCATCATTATAAAATGAATGAGTTAGAGATTAAAATCTCTTTCCATAAGTTTAAGATTGAAACCTTTTCAAAATAGGTATTTTGAAAGGATATGCTGGGAACATATATGGTTTTATCTTAATAACTTGGCAAAGCAAAATATATTTCAATTCTTGAAATGTTTCGATTAAGTAGTCAATTGCGAAACATGTGGAATTAAGTGGGAGTTGGAAATTATCATGTGAAGACATGAAATTTAGTGGGAGCAATCATCTTGTAAAAATTTATAACTCATTACTCATTGAGAATGACGAGCTAATACTATCTTTCACAAAGAAGTATTCGAGTTTTCAATTCTGGATGAAAATGGACTATGATGAATCCAATCACATCATGAGATGTTGGATAGGTATTAAGATATACACATCGAATCAACGAGAAACGTAGGTTATTCATGTCAATGAAAATGGAAATGCCATTACCAGTCATGGTCGTTCATTGTGTTGGGAAATGTGTCCTCAACAATAGTGTGATCACATGATTTAAATATCATTATTAAATCTCATATTAAGAATACGTGAGGGATGATTCTTTATACAGTCGACTGACCGTCATTAATCGGTAATGATTGGCTAACTAGAGTTTGACATTACTGTCGTGTGACGGTGGTGGTCAGTTGATCCCTTTAGGTCACACCTATAGGATGAAGCCCAAATAGATATTAATTAATTGTATGCGATACAGATCGATTAATTCCCTAAGTATGGGAGTGCAATTTTGCGTCTTATTTTAATGTGATTAAATAAGATTTAATTTAGTAATTAAGCGTTAAATTACTAAATTAGTTGAGGTATTATATAAGCTTTGAGGTAAAGGTAATTAGTTATTTAAAGTTACAAGAAGTTGTAATTTTAACCAACTAGTAATTATGGGACCCATTATATGTTGATATAATGGTAGTATACTACTTAAAAAGTGGAGTGTATATTATATTATTAATTGTAATATTTAAGTGTTAAATGATTACATTAATAATTAAATATGTAAGATAATTGAACATAAGACTTATATGCATTTGTGGGACAAATGACAAAAGGCAAAAATGGACCATAAAGGGTCCATTATTTCGGCCAAAAATAAGAGCAAAAGATGCTCTAGTTTGTCTTGTTCATTTGTTATAACATAGTGTGATTGAGACATATCTATGACACATCTTACAAGCATGCATCCTACACTCTACCTATAATTAAACAAAGAGTAAAAACAAAAAGCCAAGATTCCCTACATGGGATGTCCCAACCGGTTTTGGGCATTACAAAAGAGCATTTGGTTGCTCATTTTGCTACTACTTGTTTTTGCTAGTTTTGCTTGTATCTCTCTAACAATTCCTCACATGCAAATGAAACAAAGCTCTCCATAAATACTAATACACATCATATATTACTTGAGATAGTAATACAAGATCATTAGTATTATTAAGGTAATATTTCTACTACATATCTAGTTAATATTAGTAGGATTTTTGGGATTCATCTTGGGTGCAATTTATTGGAGTGGCTTCTATACTTGGAGTCTTAGGAGGATCATCCATTATTATAAGCTCAAGAACAAGTGAAGGAAGGTGATCTTACTTGTACCCATAACTTCGAACCAACCAACAATGTAAGGAACATTGTTTTTCTTATAAATCTTTCATTTTGTTATGCATGCACTAGATCTAAAGAACAAATAATTAACAAGTTAATTAGTTCACTATTAGAGGAGTCTAATAATAGGTATATGAACCTAAGAAGTGGTATCAGAGCATAAGGATGTTGCATGCATAATCGGTTATTGTTTTTCCGAGTTAAAAGGTTAACATATAAAAACTAAAAATTTGTGATTTATAAGTATAAGCCACGAAATCACCATGCATGTTATATATTCTGGTCCTAAAATGTTTTTTGGGTCATTTTTATGATTCATGGAAATTTATTGCTCATTTAAAGGATTTTTGGTCATTTTATTACATTTTTATGACTAAAATGGGAATTAAAATGCTAAAAAGAGTTAAATTTCGTTTCTGACCTTGGATTTATATGACCTCACATGCAAATTTTAAAAGTTGTGTGTAAGAGCAAGTCCAATGGTTTGATTTGGGGACTTGCTTGCAATTTTTTAAAATTGCAAGCTAGTAGCCCAACCATTGGAGCCTTGCATGTAGACTAGCTTAGTTTAGGCTAGTAGCTTCATGAAGCTACTAGCTTAAATGGACCCCACAAGAATAAATTGACCAATAGGTAAATAGTGATGATATAAAAAAATAAAAAAAAAATATGTGAGGTTCATCCAAACTACTAGTACACCGGCTAAACCATTGGAGTAATTTGTATCTTAAAATTATTGTTGCTTAAAATCTAATATGACAAAGTTAAGCTAGTACATAATTGCTCAACCATTGTACTTGCTCTAAAAGGACGAGTTAATTTGATTAATATTGCATGATTTATGATTTTTATGAGATAAAGATGGATTAAAAGAGGTAAAATGGTTAAAAATAGTTAAATATCGAATTAAGCCATGATATTTTAATATGATGTCACATACAATATTTACAGAGTGTATGTAAATTTCTAGATTAATATATCTTCTTTAGCATGATTTATGGATTTTTGAGTAAAAATGGCATAAATAGTGACTATTTTAGCAAAAATTAGCTAAAACGTATTGCATGGCTTGAGAAAATTATTTTAAGTTGCATTAATATCCCACTAATCATATCTAAAGTTGTAAAAATTATTGGTTTAATTTTCGTATACTTTATACATTTTATGAGATAAAAACGATAAAAAATGCAACTATATTTTCTCAAAATTAATTCTAAAATTTTAACCATGATTTTTGACATTATGAGTGTCATGGATTTATTCTAGAATGTTAAAAAATTTAAAATTCAAATTTTGAAACTTTTATGATTTAATTTAGATTTATTTCATAAATATTGTGTTTTTAAGGTCAAAAATGAGCATAAAATTAAATCAAGTTGAATTATTGTCAAAAATTTAGTGATGACTGATTTTTGAGTCCTAAAATGTGTTAGGATAATTAACTTGAGCTTAGATGTGATTTAAGTGTTAATTAGTGATTTTAAAAGGTTATTATCACGCATTTCCATAAAACCGGGTTATATGTACGACATAAGTTAAATAGGGCGATTTGGCACATGATTTTGCATGATAGGTACATATTACAATGCTGCATATTTCAATTGTTGAATGTCTTTTATTTATATAATTTTGAATTATGTAATTTTATCTTAGTATGGCCTTAGTTTTAATCGATATTACCCGTAATGAAAGGGTATATTGATTCGGTTGTAATTTAATGTGATCTCGTATCACTTTTATTTTTATTTCATTAGTTTTTCCATTTTACAAATGTATAATAGGAATATCTTTGTATTTTTATTATTATTTGTAATTATGGAGCATCTTCAAAGACGGTGCCATTCGGAAAGGTGATCCGATAAAGACGGTGTCTTGAGAAGCGTGCCAATTGAAGATTCAAGGGACCAAAGGAGTTGGTTTCCGAATATGTAATAGATTATTTGATTTTCTATTTTTAGGAAGGCCATACTAGGAATTTTATTTATTGCTTTGCATTTCTTTAATATGTTGCATGCATTGCCAAATCGCCATAACCACACATGCATACAATATCGAGTCATCGACCGTGTCAATTATAATTATCGTAGTTCACTGCTTTAGTTCACTTAAAACGTGATAGATAATAAATTGACAAGACCTCTCACATATATTAAAAATTGAGAAATAGCCTTACCAAATAGTAGAAATCCATGAAGTACCAATTTCATGAGGGAGTTAATCCGGCTTCAGCGTAATACAAACCTTGTTACGTTGGCGAAGTGGAGTAATAAAAAGTTATTACATCGAAATTTGGATTGAGCTCAACGGAAGTATTGTTGACCGTAGGCGCATGTGTTCCGGGCTAAAGATGAGAATTAGAGTAATTTTTATCGACCGAGAGTTCTAAAAGTAGAATCGATTAAAAAGTTAATCCACCGAGTTATATTAATAAGGGTTTAATCGGCTCACCGTGCCCGAGTTGATATGAATTTGGATCTTGGAATCATTTATGTAGTTGGGTGGAGGTCACTATATAAATGCAATACTTGTAGTTTAATTTACGAGTATTATTAAAACGATAGATGATAATTAATTCCTTCATTTCCTATTTTGTAGTCAAAATTTGTTTTAATCAACCGCAATGGCAACTCCAATCGCGTCCGCATCCAATAGCTCCGCCACGGTTACCAATGTGTCATGGCTCCGATCCTTCATGGATCGATGTAAGTTAGAAAAGAATGGGTCCAATTTCGCCGATTGGGACGCGCAACTTCGCTTGGCCGCGCAAGGTGACGACAAGCTTCGTTACCTTACCGAGGCATCTCCCACCGAAATTACTACTAGGTCCACCCCCGCCGCTAGGCAAACCTATGAGGTTTACCAAAGAGAGTCGGCCGCGATCAAAAATGGGTTGATCTTTGCTATGGAGGCCAAACTCCAACGAAGTGCTATAAAGATTAGCACCGCTCATGAGATCTATATGAATCTTGTGAACATGTTTTCACGAGCTCCTAGGGTCATTCAATATGAGGCGGCTTCTGCATTTTTTGATCTTAACATCAAAGAGGGCCAAAAGGTGAGCCCTCATGTGCTCAAGCTGATGGAGCATGTTGAGACCTTGAAAATGCATAAGGTGGAAATTCCTAATGAACTTGTAATTGATCGAATTCTTCATTCCCTCAGCAAAATCAAAGCATATGTTCAATTCCGGGTGAATTTTAATATGCAAGATAAGAAAGTTTCCCTTGATGAGTTGCACAAAATGCTTGTGCAAGCCGAAAGAGACATGGGGCTAAGTGTTAGCACCACCAAAGATGTGCTCAATGTCAATCATAAGAGCAAGGGAACCTTCAAGAAAGGCGTGAAAAAGGGAAAGAAGCGAACTCCCAACAGGAACATAGCTAAGACTTATGAAGCAAGGTCCTCCAAGCCCAAGTACAGTGCCCCCTCCGGGGACAAGTGCCACTATTGTTGTGTTGTTCGGCATTGAAAGAGAAACTGTTCCAAGTATCTTGGCGACATCAAAGCTGGAAAGGTTATTCCAGTAGGTATATAACTATCCCTTCTTTTATGTTTCAATCTCAATTAGTATGTGATACAAGTTGTGATGATTACCCTTTTTATTGTAAATAGGGGCTCCTACCAAGGACAAAGGCAAGGAGAAGCAAGTCTAGAGGATCACGAGGGAAGCTAGAGTAGCCGACCATGGTGATGGATCATTGGAAGCTTGGCTTTAATTTGCTTTGTCTTTAATTTTATGATGTATTTCATGTTTTAGAACTATTTTAATTTCCTTGTGTGACTTGGAAATTGGTTTGTATCCTTTAAACACGGGTTGTATTTTGGATATTGGTGATTTGGTTTTCAACCCAAATCACTTGTTTTATTATGTTATTTGTTCTAAAATCATCATCACTAATTACTTGCATAGAGAAACATTAGATAAACAACTTAAATTGATTGATTAGACGATTATGATGATGGGATCATTATATGTCCATAAGCTATGAATTTGATTCTCCTTATGCCCTTGTTACTTAAAGTAACAACTTACTTATATAAGATTAATTATAAAGTTGTAATGAGCTATTGAACTCATCAAGTAGGGAATTTACGATACCATATGGACAGATTATTCTAAACGGATGGTCAACCATGAGATACCTAGAATAGAGAGTCTATTAAACAGATGACATGGATAAGACTCGTATATTATCAAGCTGCCATGTTAGGATGGCCTTTTGAATGCTAAACTCCATTATATATATATATGTTTGTGACTCACAAAGCTATCTCTAAAGAAATAGATGTATTTCTAAGAGATAGAGTGGGAGTAGATTGAATCGTCACAAACATCACTTATAGTTGAAATGTTACTTTGTGAAAGTAATGGAATTATAGAGTGGGAGTGTAGTTGAACTATAGTCTATGAAGATAGATTGGTAATATAGTTCAGTGGGAGTTTATCAAACATGTCTTATTGTTTAAAAATATTACTTTGTAAAAGTGATAGTATCATGACCTTGTTACATACGAGCCGAAGCATTACAATCCGAAAATTGTTGCTCATGAGTAGATTTACTTTAAAGTGAGGGTCTCTTTAAAGGTAAATAAAGTTTTAGAGTATACAAATGCATAAGATTTACATGAAGATGTTGATCAAGATAAATTGTGTTAGGAATTGCCGCATTTCATTTTAATGATGAATGACAAATAAAATTCGCTTTTCTAAAATGGGAATTTATAGAAGGAAGTGTTTGAAACACAAAATCTTTGATGAAGATCTAAGAATCCTAACATATTATGCGTAGCTTTCTTCAATGATCATTAGAATGATCTTAAGTAAGCATTATAGGGTTTTACTTTTTGTTCATGTGATTATAGTGAATTGTTTCATTTACATGATTGAAGAATCATGATATACATGAAGTTAAGTGGGAGCTAAAATTATTTTTCCATGTCTTATACATTGAAGACATATTACTTATTGAGTATTATGTACCAATGCTCTCTTCTGGCAAGAGTAATTGGAAGACTTGGAAAGGGATGCAAAGTATTCTAGATTTTGAATCTATGTGAGAGTATATTGGCATAGAGTTGAGAATCTTATGAAGATAAGTTCTTTCGTATCTGTTTAACATCAACAAAGCTGAATGGCTTATTCATGATGATGAAAGTGGAATTACTATGATGGAATCATAGTCGTTCACTGAACCCATTAAGTTGTTGATTACATGAAATCGATTACTAATGTTTCCGCCATTAGAACGATTATGTATGCCAACAGACGCACGTGCTGAGATGTACCATATGCTAGGTACATTATGAATCAATAATAAGTTAATTCATTAGATGGTCTTGTGAAAGCCTTAAAGTACAATTGATGACTTGTACACATGTTTGGATGATAACTAAGTTTGTATTGAAGGGTTGCACAAACTTTAGTTTCCAAGCTTAAAAGGATTTGATGAAATCCTAAGCTAATGATATTGACTAAGGAGTAAGAAACTAAAAAAAAGTGTTTTAGTTTCACGCATTGCAAATTCTACAAAAGGATTCTAAGTATATTGTGATTAAATGGTCAAGATAGGGATTAAGGGTGAATCCCTCTACAAATGACTTTATCACATGTTATGCAATAACAGTGGGAGCATCTTTCAAGTTAAAGAGCCCATGTCTAGTAAGATGTCTAGACATATACGTGGATAAAATTCATGTCATTAGAGATGACATTAAATGAAAGGAAATTGCAATTAATAAAGTTGGAATATATGGATATCGGGTATATCCACTTGCCAAGCTTGCATTGCATTTTAAATAGTGTTATAATACACTAAAGATTATAAAATATGAAGTAGTAATAGTGTATTGACTGTTCATATGTGATAATCACATTTATCGTTTGAGTTTTATTAAACTCACCCGCTACCTTGTCGTATCCGAATGGGTTGTAGAGACAAATTGAACCCCATTAAAGTGAACTGGATTGACATGGTATTCGCCCCTAGTTACTTATATGAGGTGACGTCTTCAAGTGACTAGAGTGTGATGCGATTGATGACAAGTTCAAGTGCCATAGAGTCATATGGGATGACTAGTCGATCACATAGGCAGACTGTATGGGACAATCTGTCGGGCAGTGACCGCTTATAGAGTTCTGGTAATTCATAAAGCCTTGTCGTGGCAAGAGCTACTATAGTATTCTTATGAGTCAATTCTTTTGACTAGAGACTATTCGCCCAAGTTGGCACAATTTCTTATTAGCTTTGATTTATACTCTACGATTTCGTAAATGTGGTCAAACTGGGTATATTTTGGGTTATGATGGACTGTGACTGAACGAAGGGAATAGGGTGATAGGAATTGTCCACCCCTTGTCAAGGTTGTTTGAAATCTCAAGGCCACTCGAGGAGTAGTTAACTGGAAATGCGTGGCCACGCTCGGAAATGTATCTTTGATAGATAATTCCGGTTAGGCAGTCTCCAGATCGAGAAAACCCCTCAAGATATGATCAAATGTAAGTACGACTTGCAAGACACCTTGCATTGAGTGGGAGATTGTAATAGGATAAGAGAATTGGTTACGCACACTTGTCGAGGACAAGTGGGAGATTGTTGGGAAATGTGTCCTCAACAATAGTGCGATCACATGATTTAAATATCATTATTAAATCTCATATTAAGAATACGTGAGGGATGATTCTTTATACAGTCGACTGACCGTCATTAATCAGTAATGATTGGCTAACTAGAGTTTGACATTACTGTCGTGTGACGGTGGTGGTCAGTTGATCCCTTTAGGTCACACCTATAGGATGAAGCCTAAATAGATATTAATTAATTGCATGCGATACAGATCAATTAATTCCTTAATTATGGGAGTGCAATTTTGCGTCTTATTTTAATGTGATTAAATAAGATTTAATTTAGTAATTAAGCGTTAAATTACTAAATTAGTTGAGGTATTATATAAGCTTTGAGGTAGAGGTAATTAGTTATTTAAAGTTACAAGAAGTTGTAATTTTAACCAACTAGTAATTATGGGACCCATTATATGTTGATATAATGGTAGTATACTACTTAAAAAGTGGAGTGTATATTATATTATTAATTGTAATATTTAAGTGTTAAATGATTACATTAATAATTAAATATGTAAGATAATTGAACATATGACTTATAAGCATTTGTGGGACAAATGAAAAATGGCAAAAATGGACCATAAAGGGTCCATTATTTCGGCCAAAAATAAGAGCAAAAGATGCTCTAGTTTGTCTTGTTCATTTGTTATAACATAGTGTGATAGAGACATATCTATGACACATCTTACAAGCATGCATCCTACACTCTACCTATAATTAAACAAAGAGTAAAAACAAAAAGCCAAGATTCCCTACATGGGATGTCCCAACCGGTTTTGGGCATTACAAAAGAGCATTTGGTTGCTCATTTTGCTACTACTTGATTTTGCTAGTTTTGCTTGTATCTCTCTAACAATTCCTCACATGCAAATGAAACAAAGCTCTCCATAAATACTAATACACATCATATATTACTTGAGATAGTAATACAAGATCATTAGTATTATTAAGGTAATATTTCTACTACATATCTAGTTAATATTAGTAGGATTTTTGGGATTCATCTTGGGTGCAATTTATTGGAGTGGCTTCTATACTTGGAGTCTTAGGAGGATCATCCATCATTATAAGCTCAAGAACAAGTGATGAAAGGTGACCTTACTTGTGCCCATAATTTCGAACCAACCAACAATGTAAGGAACATTGTTTTTCTTATAAATCTTTCATTTTGTTATGCATGCACTAGATCTAAAGAACAAATAATTAACAAGTTAATTAGTTCACTATTAGAGGAGTCTAATAATAGGTATATGAACCTAACACATTGAACCTAAGAATGGTTGATCACATGATTATTAGTTACTAATGTTTCCGCCATTAGAATAATCATTCACATGTCCAATAATGAATCATATGCATAAGAGCATGATGAATCATTGGCAAGCCATAGAAGAATCGTCATGAATTCTCAAGGAGAACTAATGAGCGATTCCAGTGATGGACAGAACACTCTGTTATGTGACAAGAGGTTGCACATATTGAAGTTCGATCACACGTAAGGATTTATGAAAATCCGAAGCTATTCAAGCTAAAAGGAGAAATAAGAAGCTTTGAAAAATACTTAGTTGTAGTAAGAAGTTACTCAAAACTAATATTTTCTAATATGTTAGGACTTATGAGAAGTGCTAGGCTAATCATCTTGACAATTGTTGCAAGACTCTACAAAACGTATACCTAGTGCATTGTGAGTGGGTAGAACACTTGTCCAGTGCAAGTTACATCATCCACCACAAATTCGTTGGTTATGTGATAAACAACCAGAAAGTTCTTTCAAGATAAAGAACCCAAACCTAGGTTGGGAACCTATATGTGTACTTGGTAAGGTTCATGCTGTGAAAGATAACGTGAATATCAAGGAAAATGCAATAAAAGAAGTCTGAACACATGAGCACCTGGTATGTTAAACTTCTATTGCAATCGACTAGTGTTTATACACTTACGATATACATCACAAGGTTGTAATATGGTATTGACTACCCAGATGTGATGTTGACATTCGTCGTTTGAGTTATTATTAACTCACCTTATACTTTGTTACATCCAAATGGGTTATAGAGACAATTGAACCCCGTTAAAGTGAACACGAATTAACATAGTATTCGCCCATAGTCACTTGTATGAGGTGACGTCTCGAAGTGATTAGAGTGTGATGCGATTGATGGCAAGTTCAAGTGCCATGGAGTCATGTGTGATGACTAGTCGATCACATAGGCAGACTGTTAGGAACACCTTGTCGGGCCTTATGACCGCTTATAGAGTTTTGGCAAATTTATATAGCCTGGTCGTGGCGAGAGCTACTATAGTATTCTAATGAGTCGATTCTTTTGACTAAAGACTGTTCGCCTAAGATGGCACAGTTTTAGATTAACTTTGATTTGTGTTACTACGACCTTCGTAAATGGGGTCAAATGGGCATATTTTGGGTTATGATGGCTGTGGCTAGTCGAAGGGAATGAGTGCGATAGAAATTGTCCACCCCTAGTCAGGGTTATAAAAATATATCAGGGCCACTCTAGGAGTAATGAACTGGAAATGCGTGGCCACGCTCGGAAGGTATCCATTGTGGATGATTCCGGTCAATCAGTTGTTCTCCAGATTGAGGAAACCACTCTCGATATGATCACTTGCAAGTACAACCTGAAAGACACCTTGCATTGAGTGGGAGATAGTAATAGGACAAGAGAATGGTGACGCACACTTGTCGAGGACAAGTAGGAGATTGTTGGAATATGTGTCCTCCGACAATAATGCGATCACAACTGTCGATCATGATGATCACATGTTTAAGTCTCATTTTAAGAATACAATTGGGAAGTAATATTTTACAGTCACCTGGTCCACACATATCGGTAATGATTAGCTGACTAGAGTTTGACATTACTGTCGTGCGACGGTGGTGATCAGTTGATCCCCTTAGGTCATACCTAAAGGGTAACACTCTTAATTGATTATTTAATTGATCGTATGACGATACGGGTTAATTAAATTACTTAAAATTGACGGACGATTTTGGAAGTAATATTTACGTATCTCATTATAATTTGATTAAATGAGATACGGTCTAAGTGATCGAATTGTTTTATTACTTAGATGAAATTATTGTTTAAGGAAACAATTGCATTTGAATGAATAATTTATTATAAATACAAGATGTTGTGATTTATAATTGGTAAATTATTTTGGTACAAGTAATTATGAATTACTAAGTCGATTTTGTACATGACGTATTTTTATTAATGCGTTGATTTTTAATATGTTAAAAATGCATAACAATTTTACATGACTTGTGACATGTGACAAATTGACAAATTGACAAAGATAAAATGGAATCCATTTTATCTTAAATGGACCGAAATAGAGGGTGTATTAGGATAAATATTGTGTTGATTAATTAAGTGGAAAGGATAATCATTTTACCTAATTACTAGCTATGCAAACCTAGTTGTTTTTGTGAAGAGCACCTTGATCATGCATTGGCCAACACCACCCCACCCTACCCGGTTTTGTCATAGAGAAAAGCCAAGGTTTTGTTTCTCTATAATTTGTCTAATATACAATATATGCATTCTAGTGTATTATTCATTCATTCCATCATCTAAAATATAGAGTTTTAGAGAGACAAAATTACTTCTTGTTTTCCCTTCTCTTAACCGAAAATTAAGAGACCAAAATCAATATTTTTGGGTCAATTTTATTTAGATTCATATTGTTCTAGTATTAATAATTTTCATTTTATTAAGAGGTTATCTTGGGTATTATTCCTTGGGAGGGATTCTAAACTTGAATCCTTTGTTCATCCAATATTAGGAGAGCTCAAGAACAAGTGAGTAGGAGAACTCACTTGTGCCCAATAATCCGAAATTCCCAATGTCAGAATGATGATTTCTTCTCTATATTTACTTATGTTTGCATGCATAAGATCTAATTAATTTTATGACTAAATTAAATTGTAACATATAAGAATATGTTGTATTATGAGATATAGATTTCTAATAGGCACACCACAATTAAATGGTGTGGCTGAAAGGAGGAATCAAACTTTATTAGATATGGTTCGATCGAGGATGAGTCAAACAGAGTTACCTAAGTCATTCTGGGGTTTTGCCATTTTATCTGCTATACAATCACTTAATAAAAGTCCCACTAAAGCAACTGACAAAACTCCATATGAGATATGGAAAGGGAAAGTTCCAAATCTGCGATACATTAAAGTATGGGGTTGTGATGCTTATGTCAAGAGCAAGTCTGACGCTAAGCTTGCACCTCGTTCTGAAAAGTGTATTTTTGTAGGCTACCCTAAGGAAACTTGTGGATATTACTTCTACAATAGTAATGAGAACAAAGTGTTTGTGGCTCGTGAAGCTGTCTTTCTAGAAAAAGAGTTTATTTCTAGAAGACAGAGTGGGAGAAAATTTGAACTTGATGAAGTTCAAGAGCCACAAACTAATGTGACAGTGCAGGAAGATGTTCCTTCTAAATCAGAATTGGTTATTGTTCTTGTTGAACCTAGGAGGTCAGAAAGGGTTAGTCGCTAGCCTGATAGATACCTTAGTGTTATCGAGGAAGATGGTGACTATGAGGTTTTACTTTTGGAAAGTGATGAACCCAAAACCTATAAAGCAGCAATTACGAGTTCTGACTCTAAGCTATGGCTCGAGGCCATGCAATCCGAAATGGATTTCATGTACGATAATCAGGTATGGGACCTGGTTGACTTACCTAAAAATGTTCGACCTCTTCAATGTAAGTGGATATTCAAGATTAAAATCGGCATGGATGGACATAAAGATGTCTATAAAGCTAGATTGGTTGCAAAAGGTTTCAGTCGGGTTCATGGTTTACACTATGATGAAACTTTTGCACCAGTTGCTATGCTTAGATATGTTCGGATAATGTTAGCGATTGCTGCATTTCATGATTATGAGATATGGCAAATGGATGTCAAAACCGCTTTCCGAACGGGTTTTACGGAAGAGGAAGTGTTCATGACACAACCTGAGGGTTTTGTGGATCCTCAAAATCCTAACAAAGTATGCAAACTTAAGAGATCCATTTATGGTGTTAAGCAAGCGTCAAGGAGTTGGAATCATCATTTTGATCATGTTATTAAACAGAATGGTTTTTCTCGAAGTGTTGAGGAACCATGTTTATACATGAAGTTTAGTGGGAGTAGAGTTGTTTTCTTACTTCTTTATGTGGACGACATATTACTCATTTGGAATGATGTTGATATGCTTGCTTCTGTTAAGAAGTTGTTGGGAAATCACTTCCAAATGAAAGATTTGGGAGAAGCTCGACGCATCTTGGGTATCCGGATCTATAGGGATAGATCCAAAAGGATATTATCATTGAGTCAAGAAGCCTATATTGATAAGATTCTTGACCGATTCAATATGAAAAACTCCAAGAGAGGTTTTCTACCTATGGGCATTGGGATCACTTTGAGTAAGTCACAGTGTCCTACTGAGCCTAAGGATATTGAATGCATGAAATCGATTCCCTATGCTTCCGCTGTTGGATCGATCATGTATGCTATGATGTGTTCTCGTCCTGACGTCTCGTATGCTTTGAGTATGACGAGTCGTTTTCAGAAAACTCCAGGTGAGAGTCACTGGATAGCCGTCAAGAATATTCTAAAGTACTTGAGAAGGACTAAAGATTCATTCTTATTGTTTGGAGGAGAATCTTAATTACGTATAAGAGGTTATACGGATGCCAGTTTCCAAACCGATAGGGATGATTTCAAATCCCAAGCTGGTTTTGTCTTTTTGTTGAACGGAGGGGCGGTTTGCTAGAGAAGTTTCAAAGAGTCTGTGACTGCTGATTCTACAACGGAAGCCGAGTACATTGCAGCCCCTGAAGCTGCAAAGGAAGCTGTTTAGATTAGGCAATTTTTAGAGGGACTGAAAGTAGTTCCGACCGCCGAGGATCCTATCACTTTGTATTATGATAGCAGTGGGGCTATTTTTCAGGAAAAAGAGCCCAAGTCTAGTAACAAGTATAGACATGTACTTAGGAAATTTCATGTAATTAGAGATTTAATAGAAAGGAAATAAATTACAGTTTGTAAGGTTGGGACAGCTGACAACGTCGCTGATCCTTTAACCAATACTTTATCTCAATCTAAACATGATAGTCATGTAGTTCGATGGGATTGAGACGAATGCCAGAACTGTTGTAAATTATATGATATGTAATAATCAAAATATTGTATTTATTATTTCATATATAATAATTGCATTTATCGTCATATTCAGTTTTATGTCTGAATTTTATATACTTTGTTTTATCCAAATAGATTGTAGTGACAATGTCGAACTCTATTAAAGTGAACTGGATTAACATTGTATTTTGTCCCTAGTTACTTAATGAGGTGACGTCTCGGAGTGACTAGATTGTAAGGCGATAGATGACAGGTTCGACTATCATATGGTCATAGTGATGGCTGGTCGATTACATAGGCAGATTGTGAGACAGTTTGTCGGACAGTGACCGTTTGTATAGTCCCACTACAACAAAATGGCACTTGCGCCACGAATTATGTCACGGGAATTCGTAATTCGTGGCGTAAATTTGCTTGGCCACGGGAAAAAAAAACCCTTACTTTAAAATTAATTGGTAAAAAATGCTATGTCACGGGAAAAATATATCTGTGGCAAATAATTGTTTTTAGTCACGAATTAAGTCACACCCGTGGCTAATAAATGTGTTTAGCCACGAATTAAGTCACGACCGTGGCTAATAATTGTTTTTAGCCACACCGTCGTGGCTAATTAGGGTTTTTTGCCACGAGTAAATTACACCGTGACTAATTACGGGTCTTAGCCACGCACTGCCGTGGCTAATAATTTTGCTATGATAACATATAATAGTACAAAACCATTCAAATTGGTTAAGTTATTAATTAGTGTTATATTTGTCACACATACATTTTAATGATCGAATTAAATCCTTAATATCAAAGTGCCTATTTTTATTTGAATATATTATTAATTGTTACATTTTATTGTGAATGGGTCACAATTATTCTGTTTTAATTTTAAGACGGAAAATGACCGATTTAAGGGAGACTTATTGACAAACGCATCCTCCTTAAACTAAAAGAATAAGTTAATTAAAACATTTTCCCGCTCAAATTTTCTAGCATGGGAACAAACTATTATTATGTAGAATTAGGCCCGTACAAGGTTAATTGGTTATATCATCTTTAGAATCTTCCGATACTAAAAGGGATGAGATAAATTGGTGTACCCTTAGAAGTATTCAATGGCAACATTAATTTTTTTATAAGGTCTTAAACATAAAAGTAGATTTTTTGTTAGGTCTTATATGTAAAAGTTGTATTTGATAAATGTCAATCATATACAATCTTCTTTTACAAAAAAATATAGGGTACATTTTTTTAACACAAATTATAGGTACACCAATTCTCATTGAAGACGGACACTTTTCGTCACAAGTTGAAGACGGGCTAAATGTCACCATTTTAACGACAAAATGTGACCAATTTAATGACAAATTATTATAGCTTAGGAAATTGTTCTAGTAACTTTTTAATTAAAATGGTTACATTTTCGTCTTAAATGGGTCACATTTTGCCCCGTCTTTATCTTGTGACGAAATGGACCTGTCAGAAGCAAGACGCTTTATTATAGGTAAGACGGTTTTATATTGTGAGATAGATCATTTTTATTAAAAATTATTCACATAATGCTAGTAAGTGAGTTGTTTTTTTACGCATTGAAATCATCCCATAGTATAAGATCGTCTCAGACAATAATATTTTTTTAATTATTAAAATCCATATACATGACAATCTAAAATATCGTGTATTATCACGGGACCTACAAAAGTTAGTAAAACGCTAATAACATTAACGTAACGCCAAATTCTTATACCATGTTTTTCAGTAGACAACTCTACCACGTTCATATCGATCAATATTTTGCCAAAAACAAAGAAGTACCAAATTAATCAAAAACCTAAAAACGTATTACTGTCAAACCATTCATCTTCTTTGGATTTGCTTTGGTTGCATCCTTCTACGCACTGTACTCACGTCGAATCTACGGGACACTAGTAAGTCGTCTTATCTACCGTATTCAATTAAAATTATGTTTCAATTATAATTTGTGGATTGTTTTTTGCGAATTGTGAATTGTTTTTCTGTGAATTAGGGATTCCATATTGCTTATTCTAAATTGATAATTGTGAATTGAAATTTTGGGGATTGGGGATTGCAAATTATGGATCTTAAATTATTTAGTTGTTTTACAGTTCATTTGGTTGTTACGTACAATTTGTAGGGCAGAAAGAGTGAGAATCGCGCCAGTCATACTTCAGTCTGCGTATGAGTACAAATGTGTTAAACTCATCACGACTTAGGATGATGAAAATGCAAAAAAATTTGGAGCAGAATTCTTCCATAATAATATCCCTTCCTATATTTCACTCGTCCTAATCATTTGTTTACTTTTGATTAAAACATCCCTCCGTCTCAATCTAAATTTTTGTTAACAGCCAAGACGTGTTACTTAGACCATATTTTTTCCAACATTCAAAACTAGGTTAAACTAAACTGAATTTACCTTTAAGCTTGTTCATTCAACAACTCTTAGACGAATCAATGTAACATTAAAAGCAAAAGAACAGGCTTTGGACACCCTTTAATACCACCTCTTAATACTATTCCGGGTATACTTGGCCTTCGTATTTTATATATCATTGCAAAATGATTTTCGACATCCATTTTATGCTCAACTTTACAATTATGCCATGCCTTATAATTAATTTCGTGGTTTTTAACGTTTTTTATTTCGTTTTTTTAGTAAAATGGAATTTTATTTTATTTTTTTATATCTTAGTTACTCGTCTTCTACACTCATGGATACAACGGATGTTTTCAAGAGAAGATTAGAATGGATGGGATGCAATGATAGGACTAGTGAGTTGTATATAAATGGAGTTAAAGAGTTTCTTGATTTTGCGTTCGCTAATTCACCTTCAGCTAGTGATACTAATGATGAGGTACCTACTGTCCCTTGTCCTTGTTATACATGCAATAACAAACACCATAAGAAAAGAGAAAATATATTTGATGATCTAATGCTAAATGGAATAGTTCGTGGATATGTTCGTTGGGTTTATCAAGGTGAATATAAAACTCCACTCAAACGATGTAGAGGTGAATTAGAAGAGAGTAATAATGATAGTATCTTTGCTATGATTCATGAATCTCGTGAACCTATATCAATGATCGGTGAAATAAACGAGGGTGTTGAATTTACAAATGATGCTTCTTTCGAAGAAGATACTCGTAGAAAAGATGTTAATGAAGAAAAAATTATTGAAAAATTGATTAATGATGCGCAACAGCCTCTATATCCCGGGTGTGAAGATCATTCAAAGTTGTCATTTATTTTGAAATTGTTCCAAACTAAATGTATGGATGAGATGACAAATAAAGCTTTTTCTAGTATGCTTCAAATGTTCAAGAATGTATTGCCTAAGGGAGCAGATATTCCTTCATCATATTATGAAGCACGAAAAATGATTACTGATTTGGGATTTGATTATGAAAAAATAGAAGCCTGTGAAAATGATTGTATGCTATTTTGGAAGGAGAATATATATCTTGAAAAGTACAAAGTATGTAATAAAGTGCGTGATAAAATCTCCCCAAAGGTACTACGATATTTTCCAATAACTCCTAGATTACAAAGGCTGTTCATGTCAACTAAAACCTCTGAAGATATGAGATGGCATTCGAAATGTAAAACTGATGATGGAGTTCTTAGACATCCTAGTGATAGTGAAGCATGGAAGCATTTTTGTAACACCCCCTCATACCAAGGTGCCTTACCAGGACCACCCTACCATGAGAATGCGTTACCATCTCGGTTGCCCGAGGTTAGTACATATCAAAAGCGTCTGAACTGAGCACATTTATTAAAGTAGTGTAATTAACAAAGTTTACAACATCCAAAACCAAATACCGTCTAATGAAATACAACTTCGAAGTCTTAATAATAAAAGAAACTCGCTAAGACTCCGACGGTGATGCTATGACTCATGGTGGCAAATCTCCCAAGATAATCCCCAAGCTCTCACTAGCAAAACCTGTCAAGCCTGCTCACCATCCCCGAATGGATCACCGCAGATTCCACAAACAACAACGGGGTCAGTATTATGCAACAAACAAGACAAACAAATGCAATACTCGTCTGATCATCATCACTCCCAATCACCCTGTTTCACATAGTATCCGACTACACACTAAAGTGTGTAGCCCTGCCAGATTACCCATCGCAACAGGTAATCCTCGCCGCCAGTGGGTGACCGCAGCCGATCCCACCTAGTCCAGCTCCTCACGAGCGACAACTATCCCTGTCCCTTAATGTGCACATCCCCTCCCGTGGCGGGTTCCACGGAGGGCGAACTAGGGTGTGAAGCCACTCCCGCAAGTGACTCCACCATAATCACAATCACATGACATTACTGTCATCTCAATCCCCTCACACCAACACTGTCACAACAATCTCCATATTACAATGATCAACAGACAACGATAAATACAACAACATGTCATGTAAAGCACAGTAAACTGAGTAGGGAAACCCTACCTTAGCAATCACAGCAGTAAGCAACACGGACAATCAAAAAGGCTCCTCTACGAAGTCTTCTCCTATACAATGATCATACAACACAATTACACTTTGTACAATTCCCAACATCCCCTTCCATATAAATGTATAGCAACCCGAAACGATGCAATAATTACAAAGATGTACTTACCAACAAAGGTCAACAAGAACTTATACGCAAGAATCACCGCAATTATCCACACAAAGATGCTACGAAAATCTCAAAGGAATGATTAGGGAATGATTTGGGTATGATTAGGGTAACGTAGAATTGATAACACTGTGAAAAGTGATATTAGAAACTGACGCGGAAATATAAAATACCCTAATCACTCCTTAATCAAACCGTCGAAATATAACTCACAAACCGGACACTCGGTCGAGTGCAACAACACTCGGCCGAGTGTCCAATACTCGGTCGAGTATTCACTATACTCGGCCGAGTATTCCTCGGCAGAACAAAATAACACACACTAAGAGCACTACTCGGCCGAGTAGGCTCTACTCGGTCGAGTAGGCTCCAAAGAAGATCCGTAGTGTTACAATCTTTCCCCCTAAAAAGAACTTCGTCCCGAAGTTCACACTCTACTACACACAAGCACAACACCACGACACAAGACTCTAACAATCACATGAGACAACTCCAAGGAACTACACAAGCATCACAACAAGTTACCCAAAACGCATCTCCCGACACGAATCAAACAAAGCAAAGAAAACACAAAACACTATCGCGACCATCTCCTACCCCCCTAAAAAGACAACGGTTACGTCCCCGTAACCAAACATACCTGATCAAAAAGGTTAGGAAAGCGGTCTCGCATAGCTTCCTCGGGTTCCCATGTGGCTTCCTCCACATTATGATTAGACCAAAGGACCTTGAGTAAGACCGTCTCACCATTCCGGGTCTTACGAACCTTGCGATCAAGAATCTCCTTAGGAATCTCAGCATAGGACAAGGATTCATCAAGTTCGATGTTCTCCATCTCGAGGATGTGCGACGGATCACTCACATATTTCCGGAGTTGAGACACATGAAAAACATTGTGCACTCTATCCAAAGCTGGTGGTAAAGCTAACCTGTAAGCTACCTCGCCAACACGGTCCAGAATTTCATAAGGGCCTATAAACTTTTGGCTTAACTTACCCTTCTTCCCAAACCTCATAACACCTCGCATAGGTGACACTTTCAAAAGTACCTTGTCACCTACCGCGAACTCAATGTCCCTGCGGTGTAAGTCGGCGTAGCTCTTCGACGATCTTGAGTTTGCTCTCATCTTTTGGCGAATCAACTGGATTTGCTCAACCATATCTTGAACCAATTGTGGCCCTAAGACCACTGTCTCGGAACTATCATCCCAACAAACTGGACTTCGGCATTTCCGGCCATACAAAGCTTCAAAAGGTGCCATCCCAATGCTTGTATGATAACTATTATTGTATGAAAACTCGATCAAATCAAGTCTGTCTTCCCAACTGCCTCCAAAGTCCATAACACATGCCCTTAGCATGTCTTCTAAGGTCTTAATGGTCCGTTAATCGACCATCGGTTGCCGGATGAAAAGTCAGTACTCATCTTCAAAGTTGTACCCATCAATTCTTGCGGTTCTTGCCAAAACTTTGATATGAACCTCGCATCACGATCGGAAACAATATCTTTCGGAATACCATGCAACCGAACCACATGCTTTCGGTAACCCAATGCAAGCTGCATCTTAGACCAAGTATCCTTCATGGGGACGAAATGGGCTGATTTGGTTAGCCGATCCACAATCACCCAAATCATGTTGTTACCTTCTTGTGACCTAGGTAACCCCACAATAAAGTCCATGGAGATCGACTCCCACTTCCACTCGAGCACTCGCGAGACTGAATCTTACCTTGAGGTCTCCTTTGTTCACCTTTGCCCCTTTGACAGGTCAAACATCTAGCCACAAACTCAGCTACGTCTCTCTTCATGTTCGGCCACCAAAAAGTCTTCTTAAGGTCTCTGTAAAGCTTATCACCACCCGGGTGAACTGAATAAGGAGTGCAATGAGCCTCAGACAAGATCATTCTCCTCAACTCGCATCGTCAGAACACACCATCTCCCATCAAAACGAACACTCCCATCCGGATGTATAGAGAACCGGGAAGCTGCTCCACTCTCTACCTTTGACTTCCACTCCTGGATCTTAGGATCAAGCTCTTGCTTACTTTTGATGTTTTCATACAACTCTGGCTCGATCGTCAAATCCCCGATGGTATTCCCCTCTCGAATCATAAAGATCCCCATTCCAGACATCTCATCTCTCAACTTCAGCAAGGACATAGCTGTACATAGCGAATGAACGCTCTTCCTACTCAAAGCATCAGCGACAACATTAGCTTTACCCTCGTGATAGATGATCTCCATATCATAATCTCCAATCAGCTCCATCCACCGCCTCTGTCGCATGTTAAGCTCCTTCTGAGTGTGGATATACTTTAGACTCTTATGATCAGAGAACACCTTAAAAGTTGCGCCATAAAGGTAGTGCCTCCAGATTTTAAGAGCGAACACAACTGCACCCAGCTCCAAATCATGAGTAGGGTAGTTCTCCTCATATTGCTTCAACTGCCTCGAAGCATAAGCTATCACTTTCCCTCCCTGCATCAAGACACAACCCAAACCGTTCTTTGAAGCGTCGGTATAGACCTCAAAGTTCTCACAACCCTCTGGCAAGGCTAGGATAGGAGCTGTGGTCAAGCGTTCTTTTAAGGTCTGAAACGCCGTTTCACAACTCTCATCCCAAACAAATCTGGCTTCTTTCCTCATCAAGGACGTCATAGGCCGTGCTATGGTAGAGAAATCCTTCACAAATCTCCGGTAGTAGCCGGCAAGGCCTAAGAAACTCCGGATCTCAAGAACATTCTTCTTCGGCGATTCCCACTTAGTAACGGCCTCAATCTTACTAGGATCCACAGATACCCCCTTCTTGGATATGACATGGCCTAGAAAAGCCACTTCCTCTAACCAGAACTCACACTTGGATAACTTGGCATAGAGCTGATTTTCTCTCAAAGTCTGCAAGACTATCCTCAAATGCTCTTCGTGCTCTTCCTTGGTCTTGGAATAAACTAGGATATCGTCGATGAAAACAACCACAAACCTATCCAAAAACGGTGTGAAGATCCGGTTCATCAAATCCATAAAAGCTGCTGGCGCATTGGTCAACCCAAATGGCATCACTACATACTCGTAGTGACCATAACGAGATCGGAACGCTGTTTTAGGAATATCTTCGTCTGCTATCCTCAGCTGATGATACCCCGACCTCAGATCAATCTTAGAGAATACACCAGCTCCACTTAACTGATCGAACAAATCATCAATCCTCGGCAACGGATACTTGTTCTTCATCAGAACCCGATTGAGCTCTCTGTAGTCAATGCACAATCTCATACTCCCATCTTTCTTCTTTACAAAAGAATCGGAGCTCCCCACGGTGACACGCTAGGCCTGATGTAACCCTTGTCTAACAACTCATGTAATCGCTTCTTCAACTCAGGCCAACTCTTTAGGTGCCATACGATAAGGTGCTTTAGATATAGGACCCGTTTCCGGCTTAAGCTCCACGCTGAAATCGACATCCCTCTTGGGAGGCAAACTCGGTATTTCCTCAGGAAATACATCTTCAAATTCTTTCACCACGGAAATCTCAGAAGTTGTCGGCGGCTCTACTCGGTGATCTCTCACATGACAAAGGATTAAGGGACACTTCTTCCTTAAACATGACTTTAAAGTCATAACCGCTATAAACCTACACTTAGGCTTTACCACAAACCCTCTATAGGACACCTTAACACCCTTGGGACTCTTTAAAGACACTCTCTTCTGTCTACAATCTATCCTGGCATCATACCTACCTAGCCAATCTATCCCGACAATCACCTCAAACCCATCCTTAGGAAACTCTAACGGGTTTCTTGGTAAATCTACCCCTCCAATCACCATAGATATACCCTTATATAACTTGAGACACGACACGAGACTCCCCGAAGGTATGAACACATCATCTTTTACAACCTCAAAATTGCCCAAACCCATAGACACAGCATGACTTTTAGACACAAAAGAATGTGTAGCCCCAATCAAACAAAACAAAGGACGGTACATTATTAACAAGAAAGGTACCGGTAACTACATGAGCATCATCCTGTGCTTCCTGCTTATCCATCATGAAGAGCTTTCCACTATTCTTCTGTCCTCCACCCCGAATCAAGCATTGGAGGTACTAGGCTTAGCCGCCGAATCCGGGGTGACACCGTTATTCTCGGCGCTTGTAAGATCCACCACCACCGCGGTTGTAACCGCCCAGTTACCCCCGTCCACCTCTGTTGCCCCATGAACCTCCCGGTCGGCTACTAGCAAAACTCGAGTCGGCCCCCGAGAGAAATTTCCGATCGAGCTCCTGAACCATTGCCGGGCTTGTAGCTCGTGCATTCCCGACTTTTGTGGCCTATACCACCACATTGAAGCACGTAAGGTTGGTGTTGTCACTTACACCCGACCTCCATTCTTTCCCCCGACCACGAGAACCTCCGAGAAACCACTCCACTAGAGAAAGCTTTAGCATGGTTGAAATTTCCTTTCTTGTTGGTTGGGCGATTGTTGTTCCCACTATCGGCCTTCCTCTTTTCTCAGTGATCCTCTCCTCGATCTCCCTTGAGAGATCCACCATTCTTTCAACTTGACCCGCTCTCGAGATACACTTCCTTGAGGTCGTGCAACCCCGGCCTGATACGACTCACGATCTTAGCAGACAAACCCCTCTCAAAACGGAGAGCCAAACCTCTTTGCCCGAGCTGTAAATCTTCCACATAACGAGATAGCTCCATAAATCGATGATAGTAATCGGACCGTCATCTCCTCGGACATAGTGAAAGATTCAAAGTCGGATCTCATCTTGTGTCGGATATGCTCCGGACAAACCGCTCTCTCATAGCACTCTTCAACCCAGACCACGGAATAGCCCCTTCCTCCTGGTAGTAAGCTCTAGCATCCTCCTTGACGTTACTCCACCAAACTGCAGCTTCTCCCCTTAGGTAGTACACAACCTGTTCAACAATCATATCCTCGGGGCACTTAACCATTTCCATGAGAGCTTCAATCTCACGGTGCCACTTCTCTAGCAGCTTTGGTTCGCCTACCCCGTCATATGTGGGAGGGTGGAAACGAGCAATGTTGATGCTAAGCTGGGTTGCATCCATCGTCTTCTCGTTTCCTTTTCCCACATTTTTGAGAGCTTCAAGGAGAGCCTCTTGTTGCTCAATCATGCGAGCAACCTCATCAATAGACATCTCCGAAGCTTGGATCTGTGCGGGAGTTCTTTTGGGCGGCATTTTGAGCTGATAAGAAAGAAAGAAACGTAAACACATGCTCAAAATTTAACATCCCTCCGCCAAAAGAACACTCGGCCTAGTGTACATCATACTCGGTCGAGTACTGATAACTCGGTCGAGTACTGATAACTCGGTCTAGTACCTTTGCAGATACTCGGTCGAGTATCGACTCCGAGACAAAAACGCCAAAACACCAAAAAGAACACTCGGTCGAGTGTAGCAACACTCGGCCGAGTGGCCTATACTCGGTCGAGTATACTCTCATACTCGGTCGAGTAATCACAAACAGTAGCAACTGCTACTTCTTATCAAACAACACTCGGTCGAGTTTTGGCTACTCGGCCGAGTACCCCACACTCGGTCGAGTGCCTTCCCTGCTCGGCCGAGTTACGCCATAAAAAAGATTTACGATTCCCCTATCATGCTCACTGTTCCCGCAGCAAATACTTAAGGATTTTAAAACCACGTTAAAATCACGTCAGCATGTAATGCATATATTAAACTTTAACATCATATTGCAATCATATCAACATCCAATTTGCACATATGCTAAATTCAACACCGAAATCACAACCCGTTTCATCAATTACTTATCCCATCACATCGCTTAAGAACTTCATCACACATATATGCAACTATCGACTTTTACCAACATGTATCTTCACATAAGTGCACATACAAAGCCTAGTCCTCATCACACTTTCCCCCATGTTACCGGCTCGAGTTAGTAAGGGCCAATGTGCGACTCCGGGACGTCTTCCGAGTCTTTGCGGTAGCTCCAAACAACTCTCCCCGGGTTCATTTTATTTAGACTCCCTAGGTTCATTAAATTCATTTGTTTAGGTGCCGGAATCTTCGGCTCTGATACCACTTTGTAACACCCCCTCATACCAAGGTGCCTTACCAGGACCACCCTACCATGAGAATGCGTTACCATCTCGGTTGCCCGAGGTTAGTACATATCAAAAGCGTCTGAACTGAGCACATTTATTAAAGTAGTGTAATTAACAAAGTTTACAACATCCAAAACCAAATACCGTCTAATGAAATACAACTTCGAAGTCTTAATAATAAAAGAAACTCGCTAAGACTCCGACGGTGATGCTATGACTCATGGTGGCAAATCTCCCAAGATAATCCCCAAGCTCTCACTAGCAAAACCTGTCAAGCCTGCTCACCATCCCCGAATGGATCACCGCAGATTCCACAAACAACAACAGGGTCAGTATTATGCAACAAACAAGACAAACAAATGCAATACTCGTCTGATCATCATCACTCCCAATCACCCTGCTTCACATAGTATCCGACTACACACTAAAGTGTGTAGCCCTGCCAGATTACCCATCGCAACAGGTAATCCTCGCCGCCAGTGGGTGACCGCAGCCGATCCCACCTAGTCCAGCTCCTCACGAGCGACAACTATCCCTGTCCCTTAATGTGCACATCCCCTCCCGTGGCGGGTTCCACGGAGGGCGAACTAGGGTGTGAAGCCACTCCCGCAAGTGACTCCACCATAATCACAATCACATGACATTACTGTCATCTCAATCCCCTCACACCAACACTGTCACAACAATCTCCATATTACAATGATCAACAGACAACGATAAATACAACAACATGTCATGTAAAGCACAAGAACCGAGTAGGAAACCCTACCTTAGCAATCACAAAGAGCAAGCAACACGGACAATCAAAAAGGCTCCTCTACGAAGTCTTCTCCTATACAATGATCATACAACACAATTACACTTTGTACAATTCCCAACATCCCCTTCCATATAAATGTATAGCAACCCGAACGATGCAATAATTACAAAGATGTACTTACCAACAAAGTCAAGAACTTATACGCAAGAATCACCGCAATTATCCACACAAAGATGCTACGAAAATCTCAAAGGAATGATTAGGGAATGATTTGGGTATGATTAGGGTAACGTAGAATTGATAACACTGTGAAAAGTGATATTAGAAACTGACGCGGAAATATAAAATACCCTAATCACTCCTTAATCAAACCGTCGAAATATAACTCCGCCAAACCGGACACTCGGTCGAGTGCAACAACACTCGGCCGAGTGTCCAATACTCGGTCGAGTATTCACTATACTCGGCCGAGTATTCCTCGGCAGAACCGAAATAACACACACTAAGAGCACTACTCGGCCGAGTAGGCTCTACTCGGTCGAGTAGGCTCCAAAGAAGATCCGTAGTGTTACAATCTTTCCCCCTAAAAAGAACTTCGTCCCGAAGTTCACACTCTACTACACACAAGCACAACACCACGACACAAGACTCTAACAATCACATGAGACAACTCCAAGGAACTACACAAGCATCACAACAAGTTACCCAAAACGCATCTCCCGACACGAATCAAACAAAGCAAAGAAAACACAAAACACTATCGCGACCGTCTCCTACCCCCCTAAAAAGACAACGGTTACGTCCCCGTAACCAAACATACCTGATCAAAAAGGTTAGGAAAGCGGTCTCGCATAGCTTCCTCGGGTTCCCATGTGGCTTCCTCCACATTATGATTAGACCAAAGGACCTTGAGTAAGACCGTCTCACCATTCCGGGTCTTACGAACCTTGCGATCAAGAATCTCCTTAGGAATCTCAGCATAGGACAAGGATTCATCAAGTTCGATGTTCTCCATCTCGAGGATGTGCGACGGATCACTCACATATTTCCGGAGTTGAGACACATGGAAAACATTGTGCACTCTATCCAAAGCTGGTGGTAAAGCTAACCTGTAAGCTACCTCGCCAACACGGTCCAGAATTTCATAAGGGCCTATAAACTTTTGGCTTAACTTACCCTTCTTCCCAAACCTCATAACACCTCGCATAGGTGACACTTTCAAAAGTACCTTGTCACCTACCGCGAACTCAATGTCCCTGCGGTGTAAGTCGGCGTAGCTCTTCTGACGATCTTGAGCTGCTCTCATCTTTTGGCGAATCAACTGGATTTGCTCAACCATATCTTGAACCAATTGTGGCCCTAAGACCACTGTCTCGGAACTATCATCCCAACAAACTGGACTTCGGCATTTCCAGCCATACAAAGCTTCAAAAGGTGCCATCCCAATGCTTGTATGATAACTATTATTGTATGAAAACTCGATCAAATCAAGTCTGTCTTCCCAACTGCCTCCAAAGTCCATAACACATGCCCTTAGCATGTCTTCTAAGGTCTTAATGGTCCGTTAAATGACCATCGGTTGCTTGGATGAAAAGCTGTACTCATCTTCAAAGTTGTACCCATCAACTCTTGTAGTTCTTGCCAAAACTTTGATATGAACCTCGCATCACGATCGGAAACAATATCTTTCGGAATACCATGCAACCGAACCACATGCTTTCGGTAACCCAATGCAAGCTGCATCTTAGACCAAGTATCCTTCATGGGGACGAAATGGGCTGATTTGGTTAGCCGATCCACAATCACCCAAATCATGTTGTTACCTTGCTGTGACCTAGGTAACCCCACAATAAAGTCCATGGAGATCGACTCCCACTTCCACTCAGGCACTGTCAGAGACTGAATCTTACCTTGAGGTCTCCTTTGTTCACCTTTGACCCTTTGACAGGTCAAACATCTAGCCACAAACTCAGCTACGTCTCTCTTCATGTTCGGCCACCAAAAAGTCTTCTTAAGGTCTCTCAAAGCTTATCACCACCCGGGTGAACTGAATAAGGAGTGCAATGAGCCTCAGACAAGATCATTCTCCTCAACTCTGCATCGTCAGGAACACACCATCTCCCATCAAAACGAACACTCCCATCCGGATGTATAGAGAACCGGGAAGCTGCTCCACTCTCTACCTTTGACTTCCACTCCTGGATCTTAGGATCAAGCTCTTGCTTACTTTTGATGTTTTCATACAACTCTGGCTCGATCGTCAAATCCCCGATGGTATTCCCCTCTCGAATCATAAAGATCCCCATTCCAGACATCTCATCTCTCAACTTCAAAGAAGGACATAGCTGTACATAGCGAATGAACGCTCTTCCTACTCAAAGCATCAGCGACAACATTAGCTTTACCCTCGTGATAGATGATCTCCATATCATAATCTCCAATCAGCTCCATCCACCGCCTCTGTCGCATGTTAAGCTCCTTCTGAGTGTGGATATACTTTAGACTCTTATGATCAGAGAACACCTTAAAAGTTGCGCCATAAAGGTAGTGCCTCCAGATTTTAAGAGCGAACACAACTGCACCCAGCTCCAAATCATGAGTAGGGTAGTTCTCCTCATATTGCTTCAACTGCCTCGAAGCATAAGCTATCACTTTCCCTCCCTGCATCAAGACACAACCCAAACCGTTCTTTGAAGCGTCGGTATAGACCTCAAAGTTCTCACAACCCTCTGGCAAGGCTAGGATAGGAGCTGTGGTCAAGCGTTCTTTTAAGGTCTGAAACGCCGTTTCACAACTCTCATCCCAAACAAATCTGACTTCTTTCCTCATCAAGGACGTCATAGGCCGTGCTATGGTAGAGAAATCCTTCACAAATCTCCGTAGTAGCCGCAAGGCCTAAGAAACTCCGGATCTCAGCAACATTCTTCGGCGATTCCCACTTGGTAACGGCCTCAATCTTACTAGGATCCACAGATACCCCCTTCTTGGATATGACATGGCCTAGAAAAGCCACTTCCTCTAACCAGAACTCACACTTGGATAACTTGGCATAGAGCTGGTTTTCTCTCAAAGTCTGCAAGACTATCCTCAAATGCTCTTCGTGCTCTTCCTTGGTCTTGGAATAAACTAGGATATCGTCGATGAAAACAACCACAAACCTATCCAAAAACGGTGTGAAGATCCGGTTCATCAAATCCATAAAAGCTGCTGGCGCATTGGTCAACCCAAATGGCATCACTACATACTCGTAGTGACCATAACGAGATCGGAACGCTGTTTTAGGAATATCTTCGTCTGCTATCCTCACCGATGATACCCCGACCGAGATCAATCTTAGAGAATACACACACTCCACTTAACCGATCGAACAAATCATCAATCCTCGGCAACGGATACTTGTTCTTCATCAGAACCCGATTGAACTCTCTGTAGTCAATGCACAATCTCATACTCCCATCTTTCTTCTTTACAAAAAGAACTGGAGCTCCCCACGGTGACACGCTAGGCCTGATGTAACCCTTGTCTAACAACTCATGTAACTGCTTCTTCAACTCAGCCAACTCTTTAGGTGCCATACGATAGGGTGCTTTAGATATAGGACCCGTTCCCGGCTTAAGCTCCACGTTGAAATCGACATCCCTCTTGGGAGGCAAACTCGGTATTTCCTCAGGAAATACATCTTCAAATTCTTTCACCACGGAAATCTCAGAAGTTGTCGGCGGCTCTACTCGGTGATCTCTCACATGACAAAGGATTAAGGGACACTTCTTCCTTAAACATGACTTTAAAGTCATAACCGCTATAAACCTACACTTAGGCTTTACCACAAACCCTCTATAGGACACCTTAACACCCTTGGGACTCTTTAAAGACACTCTCTTCTGTCTACAATCTATCCTGGCATCATACCTACCTAGCCAATCCATCCCGACAATCACCTCAAACCCATCCTTAGGAAACTCTAACAAAGGTTTCTTTGGTAAATCTACCCCTCCAATCACCATAGATATACCCTTATATAACTTGAGACACGACACAGACTCCCCAGAAGGTATGAACACATCATCTTTTACAACCTCAAAATTGCCCAAACCCATAGACACAAAGATGACTTTTAGACACAAAAGAATGTGTAGCCCCAATCAAACAAAACAAAGGACGGTACATTATTAACAAGAAAGGTACCGGTAACTACATGAGCATCATCCTGTGCTTCCCGCTTATCCATCATGAAGAGCTTTCCACTATTCTTCCGTCCTCCACCCCGAATCAAGCATTGGAGGTACTAGGCTTAGCCGCCGAATCTGGGTGACACCGTTATTCTTAAGGCGCTTGTAAGATCCACCACCACCGCGGTTGTAATCGCCCGGTTACCCTGTCCACCTCTGTTGCCCCATGAACCTCCCGGTCGGCTACTAGCAAAACTCGAGTCGGCCCCGAGAGAAATTTCTTGATCGAGCTCCCGAACCATTGCCGGGCTTGTAGCTCGTGCATTCCCGCCTTTGTGGCCTATACCACCACAAATTGAAGCACGTAAGGTTGGTGTTGTCACTTACAGCCCGACCTCCATTCTTTCCCCCCACGAGAACCTCCCGAGAGAAACCACTCCACTAGAGAAAGCTTTAGCATGGTTGAAATTTCCTTTCTTGTTGGTTGGGCCGATTGTTGTTCCCACTATCACCCTTCCTCTTTCTCGTAGTGCCCTCTCCTCGATCTCCCTTGAGAGATCCACCATTCTCTCGCTTGACCCGCTCTCGAGATACACTTCCTTGAGGTCGGTAGAGAAACCCCACCGGCATACGACTCACGATCTTAGCAGACAAACCCCTCTCAAAACGGAGAGCCAAACCTCTTTGCCCGAGCTGTAAATCTTCCACATAACGAGATAGCTCCATAAATCGATGATAGTAATCAGTGACCGTCATCTCCTCAGACATAGTGAAAGATTAAAAGTCGGATCTCATCTTGTGTCGGATATGCTCCGGCACAAACTGCCCTCTCATAGCACTCTTCAACCCAGACCACGGAATAGCCCCTTCCTCCTGGTAGTAAGCTCTAGCATCCTCCTTGACGTTCTGCCACCAAACTGCAGCTTCTCCCCTTAGGTAGTACACAACCTGTTCAACAATCATATCCTCGGGGCACTTAACCATTTCCATGAGAGCTTCAATCTCACGGTGCCCCTTCTCTAGCAGCTTTGGTTCGCCTACCCCGTCATATGTGGGAGGGTGGAAACGAGCAATGTTGATGCTAAGCTGGGTTGCATCCATCGTCTTCTCGTTTCCTTTTTGCCACATTTTTGAGAGCTTCAAGGAGAGCCTCTTGTTGCTCAATCATGCGAGCAACCTCATCAATAGACATCTCCGAAGCTTGGATATGTGCGGGAGTTCTTTTGGGCGGCATTTTGAGCTGATAAGAAAGAAAGAAACGTAAACACATGCTCAAAATTTAACATCCCTCCGCCAAAAGAACACTCGGCCGAGTGTACATCATACTCGGTCGAGTACTGATAACTCGGTCGAGTACTGATAACTCGGTCTAGTACCTTTGCAGATACTCGGTCGAGTATCGACTCCAGAGACAAACGCCAAAACACCAAAAAGAACACTCGGTCGAGTGTAGCAACACTCGGCCGAGTGGCCTATACTCGGTCGAGTATACTCTCATACTCGGTCGAGTAATCACAAACAGTAGCAACTGCTACTTCTTATCAAACAACACTCGGTCGAGTTTTGGCTACTCGGCCGAGTACCCCACACTCGGTCGAGTGCCTTCCCTGCTCGGCCGAGTTACGCCATAAAAAAGATTTACGATTCCCCTATCATGCTCACTGTTCCCGCAGCAAATACTTAAGGATTTTAAAACCACGTTAAAATCACGTCAGCATGTAATGCATATATTAAACTTTAACATCATATTGCAATCATATCAACATCCAATTTGCACATATGCTAAATTCAACACCGAAATCACAACCCGTTTCATCAATTACTTATCCCATCACATCAGTTAAGAACTTCATCACACATATATGCAACTATCGACTTTTACCAACATGTATCTTCACATAAGTGCACATACAAAGCCTAGTCCTCATCACACTTTCCCCCATGTTACCGGCTCGAGTTAGTAAGGGCCAATGTGCGACTCCGGGACGTCTCCCGAGTCTTTGCGGTAGCTCCAAACAACTCTCCCCGGGTTCATTTTATTTAGACTCCCTAGGTTCATTAAATTCATTTGTTTAGGTGCCGGAATCTTCGGCTCTGATACCACTTTGTAACACCCCCTCATACCAAGGTGCCTTACCAGGACCACCCTACCATGAGAATGCGTTACCATCTCGGTTGCCCGAGGTTAGTACATATCAAAAGCGTCTGAACTGAGCACATTTATTAAAGTAGTGTAATTAACAAAGTTTACAACATCCAAAACCAAATACCGTCTAATGAAATACAACTTCAAAGTCTTAATAATAAAAGAAACTCGCTAAGACTCCGACGGTGATGCTATGACTCATGGTGGCAAATCTCCCAAGATAATCCCCAAGCTCTCACTAGCAAAACCTGTCAAGCCTGCTCACCATCCCCGAATGGATCACCGCAGATTCCACAAACAACAACGGGGTCAGTATTATGCAACAAACAAGACAAACAAATGCAATACTCGTCTGATCATCATCACTCCCAATCACCCTGCCTCACATAGTATCCGACTACACACTAAAGTGTGTAGCCCTGCCAGATTACCCATCGCAACAGGTAATCCTCGCCGCCGATGGGTGATGCACCGATCCCACCTAGTCCAGCTCCTCACGAGCGACAACTATCCCTGTCCCTTAATGTGCACATCCCTTCCCGTGGCGGGTTCCACGGAGGGCGAACTAGGGTGTGAAGCCACTCCCGCAAGTGACTCCACCATAATCACAATCACATGACATTACTGTCATCTCAATCCCCTCACACCAACACTCACAACAATCTCCATATTACAATGATCAATGCAAACGATAAATACAACAACATGTCATGTAAAGCACGAGAACGAGTAGGGAAACCCTACCTTAGCAATCACAAAGAGAAGCAACACGGACAATCAAAAAGGCTCCTCTACGAAGTCTTCTCCTATACAATGATCATATAACACAATTACACTTTGTACAATTCCCAACATCCCCTTCCATATAAATGTATAGCAACCCGAAACGATGCAATAATTACAAAGATGTACTTACCAACAGTGCAACAAGAACTTATACGCAAGAATCACCGCAATTATCCACACAAAGATGCTACGAAAATCTCAAAGGAATGATTAGGGAATGATTTGGGTATGATTAGGGTAACGTAGAATTGATAACGCTGTGAAAAGTGATATTAGAAACTGCTCTGATACCACTTTGTAACACCCCCTCATACCAAGGTGCCTTACCAGGACCACCCTACCATGAGAATGCGTTACCATCTCGGTTGCCCGAGGTTAGTACATATCAAAAGCGTCTGAACTGAGCACATTTATTAAAGTAGTGTAATTAACAAAGTTTACAACATCCAAAACCAAATACCGTCTAATGAAATACAACTTCGAAGTCTTAATAATAAAAGAAACTCGCTAAGACTCCGACGGTGATGCTATGACTCATGGTGGCAAATCTCCCAAGATAATCCCCAAGCTCTCACTAGCAAAACCTGTCAAGCCTGCTCACCATCCCCGAATGGATCACCGCAGATTCCACAAACAACAACGGGGTCGATGATTATGCAACAAACAAGACAAACAAATGCAATACTCGTCGATCATCATCACTCCCAATCACCCACGCTCACATAGTATCCGACTACACACTAAAGTGTGTAGCCCTGCCAGATTACCCATCGCAACAGGTAATCCTCGCCGCCAGTGGGTGACCGCAGCCGATCCCACCTAGTCCAGCTCCTCACGAGCGACAACTATCCCTGTCCCTTAATGTGCACATCCCCTCCCGTGGCGGGTTCCACGGAGGGCGAACTAGGGTGTGAAGCCACTCCCGCAAGTGACTCCACCATAATCACAATCACATGACATTACTGTCATCTCAATCCCCTCACACCAACACTGTCACAACAATCTCCATATTACAATGATCAACAGACAACGATAAATACAACAACATGTCATGTAAAGCACAGTAAACTGAGTAGGGAAACCCTACCTTAGCAATCACAAAGAGAAGCAACACGGACAATAAAAAAGGCTCCTCTACGAAGTCTTCTCCTATACAATGATCATACAACACAATTACACTTTGTACAATTCCCAACATCCCCTTCCATATAAATGTATAGCAACCCGAAACGATGCAATAATTACAAAGATGTACTTACCAACAGTGCAACAAGAACTTATACGCAAGAATCACCGCAATTATCCACACAAAGATGCTACGAAAATCTCAAAGGAATGATTAGGGAATGATTTGGGTATGATTAGGGTAACGTAGAATTGATAACGCTGTGAAAAGTGATATTAGAAACTGACGCGGAAATATAAAATACCCTAATCACTCCTTAATCAAACCGTCGAAATATAACTTCGCCAAACCGGACACTCGGTCGAGTGCAACAACACTCGGCCGAGTGTCCAATACTCGGTCGAGTATTCACTATACTCGGCCGAGTATTCCTCGGCAGAACCGAAATAACACACACTAAGAGCACTACTCGGCCGAGTAGGCTCTACTCGGTCGAGTAGGCTCCAAAGAAGATCCGTAGTGTTACAATTTTGATAAGTTGTATCCTTCATTTGCCAAAGACCCTAGAAATGTAAGACTAGGCTTAGCAAGTGATGGGTTTAACCCTTTCGGCGGCCTTAGAAGTGACTACAGTATATGGCCAGTCGTAATTGTTATATATAACCTCCCGCCATGGATGTGCATGAAACAACCTTATTCAATTCTGTCTTTGTTAATCCCTGGGAAGAGTGGCCCCGACAATAATATCGATGTATACTTGCAGCCTTTAGTTGAAGAATTAAAGCAACTATGGGATGTTGGATCTATAACTTTTGATGCTTCTACTCGTGAATATTTCAATATGCATGCTGCACTTATGTGGACTATCAATGACTTTCCTGCTTACGCAAACTTGTCTAGATGGTCTACAAAAGGTTATAAGGCATGTCCTTGTTGTATGAATGACACAAACTCGATGCGATTGCCTAATTGTTCAAAGATATGTTACATGGATCATCGTTGTTTTCTATCTAGTGATCATAAATGGAGGGATAGTAAAACTTTTAATGGCAAACCGGAGAGAAGAGACCCTCCAGCACCACTATCAGGTCATGATATTCTATCTCATCTTCACGATTTTAAAGACAGGAAGTTTGGAAAAACTGTTACTCACCCAAAGAGAGGTGATAATTGGAAAAAGAAGAGCATATTTTTTGACTTGCCATACTGGAGTAGCTTATTGCTTCGCCACAATCTGGATGTTATGCATATTGAAAAAAATGTGTGTGACAATATTCTTGGCACGTTACTTGACATTGAAGGAAAAATCAAAGATAGCATAAAAGCAAGACATGATTTGAAATTGTTGAAGATTATGAAACATCTAGCTCCTAAGCTTATAAATGGGAAATGGCATATCCCACCAGCGCCTTATACCTTATCTAAAAGTCAGAAGGATAAGGTGTTTAAATTTTTGAAAGGCTTAAAAGTTCCAGATGGGTACTCTTCTAACATCTCCAAATGCATAAATTTAGACAAACGTAAGATATTGGGGCTCAAATCTCACGATTGTCATGTAATTTTGGAGCAGTTATTGCCATTTTCTATCCGTGGAGTGTCACAACCTAAAGTATATGAGGTGATTGCTAAAATTAGCATATTTTTTAAGGAGTTATGTTCAAGAACATTAAATCTAGAGGTCTTAGATCGCATTCAAGATAGTATCATTCTTACATTGTGTGAGATGGAAAAAATATTTCTTCCTTCTTTTTTTGACATTATGGTGCATCTATGTGTTCACCTTCCTGCGGAAGCAAAAATCGCTGGACCTGTGCAATATCGTTGGATGTATCCAGTAGAGAGGTACAATATAGTGCTTTACAACACTACTAAATTAATTTTAATATAATAACTAGCTATAGACTAACATGCTTACTAACATTGTATAGGCTTCTACGCAAGTTTAAGTGCTATGTACGTAATAGGAATAGACCAGAAGGTTCGATTGCAGAAGGATATATTATTGAAGAATGCATGAATTTTTGTTCGAAGTACCTGAGTGAAATTGAGACAAAATTTAACCAGTACGAAAGAAATGCAGATAAGCAAATTGAAGGTTATAAGGGTCTAGCAATATTCAAACCTTTAGGCTCGCCTTTAGGAAAACCATAAACACGGTTGCTTACTGATATTGAAGTAACACAAGCTCATGAATATGTGCTTAGGAATTGTGAGGAAGCTGAAACATATATAAGGTACTCAGTGGTCATTTAACAATTTTAGCTCATTTTAGAATTATATCAACTATCTATATTATTATTTTTAATTTTCATTCTTTAACTAGTGAATACACAGAAGGCTTGTTTGACGATTGTCTATCTAAGTGGTTCCAAGATCGGGTAAGTTTTTTTTTTTTTAGAAAACTTCATATAATAGTATTAATTTAATTATATTTTTTTTAAACACTTAAAAGATATATTTTTAATAAACCATTTATTGTAACTAGATTTCATGCTTATTCGAGGAAGGAGATGGTCAAGTGCTTCAAGATTTAAAAACTTTGTCGTTAGGTCCTTTCAAAGGTGTTCAGTATTTCAGCGGTTTTTTAGCAAATGGTTTTAGATTTCATACAAGAGATGTTGAAACAAAGAGGAGAAATCAAAATAGTGGAGTAATGGTAAAGGGGGTTGGACATGATTATTATGGAGTTCTGACAGATATAATTTGTCTACGATATTTGGATGGAAATCGTGTTGTATTGTTTCGCTGTGATTGGTGGGATGTTCATAGTCCGGGCAGAGGTGTCAAGGTTGACAAATTTGGTTTTGTTAGCGTTAATTCTAAAAAGAGGTTACATACAACAGAGCCTTTCGTTCTTATGTCCCAAGCTGAACAAGTTTTTTATGTTAAAGATGGGATTGACCCAAATTGGCTTATGGTTGTCAAGACTCATCCAAGACACCATTATGATATTCTAGAAAAAGAGCAATGTGAAAATGATGGGGATGCTTTGCAACAAAGTCATCCAGGATCCACATATGATGAGTTTTTAGCTACACTAAGTGTTGATTATATTGATACAACATCAGAACTTATAAGAGATGACATGGAAGATACTGTTGTTGATTCAACGAACCAAAATCAACCCAAGGAACTAAATGTCATAGGAACTGAAAACGATAACATTGATGAAAGCTCTGATGACGATGAAGATTTTAGTGATAATGATCGTGATGAAGAGGTCGACGAAGATATTGATATAGCTTGATATTTATATGCTTAATTTGAGACATTTATTGTAACACCCCCATTTATTTAAGGGCCTGAACTAGGACTCCTCAGATAAATGCCAGTGTTACCATCTCGGTTTCCCGAGGTAGTGGATAACAAATTAAACTCCAAGGCAATTTATATAATATTTTAACTTAATTATTACAAATTCTCTTTTCAAATTAAATTACAAGAACTGACATAAATAAAAGTGAAGTCTTCTAGATGATGATCTAGTACTAAGTCGTTGATCCAATGTCTCACGCCCATCCAGCTCCCGTCCTATCTCTTAAACCTGTCAAGTCTGCTCCCCATAAAACGGTTCATCACAGGTGTTCACGAATACACAGGGTCAACCACGAGGTTGAGTAGGGAAAACAATAAAACAATAAAATATGATATGCATGATACTCCGTCACCTCCATCTCCATCTCAACTCATCACACACATCTCATACCCCGAACGCCCAAACCATACCGATCCCCTGTAGACTATAAATATCGACCGAAGTCGATCTGCCACCAATAATGAGGACACCGGGGCAAGTCCTCGCAGAACCCGCCTTTGGGCCTTATCACAACATCACATCGTATCTCAACGTCGTCACCACCACATCCTCCTCCAACTCCAATGCACATGAAATGCTCGACAGTAATTAATGCAATGCAATATGTATATAAATCACTGAACTGATAAATCACAAAGTCATGCTAGTTACCCGATGTTGTGATATCATACTCAATACGGTCAAATCAGTCAATCACATTTCCGAATATAAATGGTAACGTAAATCAACAACCAGGAATCCAAAACACAATTCAACAACGACGATAATAGGACAAGTGTATTTCCCTACCTCATAGTGGCAGCAAATCCAATTAAGCAGTTAAGAAGTCCAGAAATAAAGCAACGAATCTGATTATCGATCCTTCACGAATCCGTCACCTAAAACAATTGTAATATTTATTATAACTAACTACTAAATATAGAATTTCCCAAAATAGAAACTTTCCCGATATAGTAACTTTCCACTTTAATCAGTCCCGACTCAACACCCGACTTGCATTATCTAACCGACTTTTAATTAAATTAAATAACTAACATGATAAATAAAATATTGAACGAATTAAACATTTTAAGAAAACCCGACTCAAACATAAAACAATTCAAGCATCCCGACTCAAACCCGTCTTTAATCATTTTAATGCACTCGGGAAATAATTAAATTATGAACAAGACCAAATAACGAATTATAATGATCAAACTCATGGAAAAACCCGTTTCGAAAACCAAAACAGCCCGTCGACAACCCTACCCTCTTCACACGCACCCCCACTCCTCACGCACCACCTATCCCACCGCGACAACCACCAGACCTGCTCCCCACTTCAACCCCACCACCAACAACCACCACCACTGGCTCGATCGCGCCGCCGGCGAGTCGAACCAGTATCGGCATCCGCCTGGTTCACCGCCAAGCCCCACCAAACACCCCCGTTTATCTCCTACCACCACCGCAACCAAAGAACCACCCCCGCCACATAACCACCATCCTACTCGCCGTCAGCCCACGAACCCGGACACCGTGGCACCACCATTTCGACCTCCCCGAGTCCACGGTGGTGCCACCTCAAACCCAAATCTAAAACTCGCTTTGAAAACAACCCAAAACCCGTTTTGGTTACCCCTGTCGCTGCCGCCTCTCACAACCACTACCACCACCCAAAACCTCCCTATCCACCACCAATACCCTCGTCACCAACCACCCTTTACGTATACCCAGACACCAGCCACCATTATCCCCTCCCTAAGACACACAACAACTGCCAAAACTCGACATAAAACAAAAAAAAAACAGGAAAAGGAGTTAACTTCTTACCTTGCCGCCACCACAACACCACCACGGCCAACCACAAAGTCGACAAAAGTCCCTAGCCCTTCCCTCGCTCTGCTCGTCAACACTCACGGCCTCACCCTCTCCCTCTCTAGGCGTGAAATGCGAGTTTTGGTGTTGGTGAAGAGAGGTGGACGGTTGAGGGAATAGGGTTTCAAAATGTTAGGGTAAAATTAGGTTAAATTTAGGTTAAATGGTTAATTGGGTCATGGGTAATTAATTCTGGGTAAATGGGTAAACGTCATGGTCCGCGTGGTTGGTAAACGAGTTGGTTAACGGGACTTCGTTCAGTTAAACCCGTCTTAACAAGCTCACGAATAACTTAATCCTACGATATCAACACGACTAAACAATTAACTCGACTCAACTATTATCCCGACATAATTAGTAAAATAATATATAATAATTATATATAACAATATCCATTTAATTAATTATATTATATAAAATACGGGGTATTACAGTCTTCCCCCCTTAAAATGAACTTCGTCCCGAAGTTCGCTCATCTACCAAACCTCCAAGTACCACCGTGGTTACCAAAACAGATTTCCTAGTACCAGAACTCATGAACTTAAGCGGGTGAAACGGTATGTTACATTCTACCCTCTTAACAAGAAAGTTACGTCCCGGAACTTACTTCATGCAAATCTATCACCACTCATGAACTCATGCAACTATCGGAGCACCATAATCGAGCGCTTTTAATTACACAACATAGAGAACTCATTTGTATGGGTACCACGCAACGAAACATCAAAACATCGGCTTGAACAAACTACGATCTACAACTTGATCAAAACCACAATCTATAAACAAGTGGAACATAAACATTAAGATTTTACAATCCTACCCAACTAAAAACATGGTTACGTCCTCGTAACCTCTTTTCAACTTTCATATTCCAATGTAACAAAACACTGTCAACAACATGTAATCAGAAAAGAACACATGACCAAAAGATTGCGCAGCAACATTAAAGTTGAAAACAAGGTTTTATTATGAAATTAACTGATTGTCAACAAGTATCACTTATTACTTAGTTCATGCTTGACTTAAAACACAACATCAAACTAAAAGAACAACAAGAAGGAACCAAAGGTTTACACGGTTTCACAACAGACCGATCATGGTGTTACTAGCCCTAACCTAACGGTCCTTAGGTCGCGCTTCCTCTGTTTCTGGTGACTTCTATGTCATTCCCTGTCTGGTTCACCTCTTCCCCGAAGTCTGGCATGGGTGGTTCAATCGTACTTTCGGCATCAGGTACATTAGCGTAAAATTCGTGTCTCAGGTCGCCTGCTATGAAGTCAAAGGTATGCTCGGGCGGGTATTTGGCCCCGCCCGCATGAATGGGGTCACGGAATAGCCTCATACAATGGGTGGTCAACTCTCTCATATAAAATCGTTTCTTTGTCCTTTAGTATGCCGTAGTCGGGAATAGAATCGATAAGGGTATACGCTCTTAACTGAGTATTAGTTAAATACTCAGGGTGCCCATTATGGCCATACATGTCCATGGCAGTGCAAAGTCTCTCACAATGCTCATTAAAGTCAGCATCAAGTGACATGTAACAGTCTTGCGGGTGTACATTGTAGGGATCCATCCTACAAAACGGAAGGTTAACAAATTTAGACACAAGGGTGTTAAGACAAGGGATTCATCCTCGAGGTTTAAGTGCGCGGAAGATATATAACAAGTTTTCAGGGTAACTGTTGTAATACCAGGGTTTTGGTCAACTCAAGATCATCACAATTCGCATTATCTACCAGAGAACAATCATTTTAGAAGTATCAACTGCAAGAATACACGTAAACCAGCATACAATCTACATTGACCCCACCAAATTCCACTCCCAAGTCAAAACCGTTACCAATTCCGAATAATTGAACAATCTGCTACTAATAAATCACCAGGAGTATTAAAATATGCGGTACATGAGCATTACTTAAACCTTGAAACCATAGAAAACTCAACACGTAATCAAACCTTTTGACTCATCAGACATACAACACGAATTAGTCAATTTGTTTGATATAAATTCTGAAACATACTCGCTAATAAAAGTAATACATATGATCCCTGACAACGACCACATTAATTCCATATCACACATGTGTTTGACATTTTAGCAACCATATCGTTCAATTGTGTCCAGCAACTTAGTACAACTCATTTCCAGCAAAGCGAACGATATCGCATAACGAGTTTAAACATACGTTTGCCATAATATATTTTGTAGAATTCTAGCTATGGTAAAAGATTAGCAACTTGGGCACTTCACTGATTTGCACGACTTAAATACTGGGGCAACTTGTAGACTCAATTAGATGTAACTATATCGACTATCATTTAAACCAAAGCATATCATGTGAATCATCAAAGGATTATCCTATTATAATTGGCAACATAGTTATCATAACAATCTTTATTTTAATGTAATTGATAGTAACGACTCGAGGATATAAATATGCCAATCGTCGCGTTATGTCAACAGTTTCCTTTATATCACACTCATGCAATTGCAAGAATCACTTTAGTATTATTTTTTTTTACGATATTGTAATAACGAACATATTCAATAACAAAATAACAACACTGTTTATTATCGTGTTATAGGTTTAGGTTCAGCCGACATAATTTAATGCAATGGAAGCAATAGGTATAACTATAGGCACACAGGCTCACAAAAAGGACCTTAGGACTCAGAGGACATCCTACATGTGGGAACATTTAGACATAACCATTACTACCGTTCCTGTGTAAAATATTTAACATCATTATTGTAAATATTCATGCGAGTACATTAGGACATTTAACGCCACCAAATTTACCAAGATATGATAATATGGTTTTATGTTTATGTATACCCGACCACTATACGAATAAGATGCACACCCAAAGACATTACATCATGCCAAATGTATACAAAGTATGCAAACAACTGGACTCGTATAAACATTTCACCCTCGATTCAGAATCAAATTAAGCTATCCAATTTTACTCATGCTATCATGCCAACAATGTTATCAACTAAGTTTTAATTTTATCACTTGTTAAGATATATGACTACTGAACAGGCGTGCTACCATCATCATATAAAACATTATAATTTCACCTTACTAAGGTTCATGAATTAATCAAACAACTGTGTGAAAACTTAGCATAGAAAGCACATTTTACAGGTCATGACTCACGTTGTAACTTTCAAAAGTCACAATTAAATAACCATCCAACGAATACTTGAGTTAGATTACTTTTCATAACATACAGAGAGTTAATAATTTGTGATAAAAAGAATGAGGTCAAAAGTTCAAGAATTCAATTTTTAAAGAATTTTACAACTCAGTTGGTCCAAACAAGTATGTGACAGCAATTGGTCCGAAACTTGGGTCAGTTTGCAAAACTTACCATTTAATATAGAGACATCAAGAATTTGCGTGGCTTATAAATTTGAAAACGTGTGCGAAACCTCTAGTCAATGGAGTTGGAATTACGCAAAAATCATTTACACAATTTAAATGAGGATTTTTACAAAAACGTTGGTCAAAACATCACTGCACAGGAACTTCCCGACCACAGCCCACTAAAACAATTATTACTCTTAATCCGTATACCCTATAAGCATGAAACCAACGCCAAAAGAACACTAACTCACGAGGCTATTTCTCATAAAATTTTCATCCGTAGAAAATTAACAGGAAGGAAATGACAGCAAGATCAATTACAGAGTAAAATCAAACAAAACGGATTTCAACACTAAATCATTCATTTTCCATGTTCCAAGCTCTTACAACCATACTATCGATACTAACTCATCCTAACTCAAATCTCACACTTTTGTATTTACGTAAACATCTATCTCATAGAAGTCCCTTCGCATCCCGACCTACCCCTTACGTCTAATCAGGATTGCTACGACCAGAAACAAGCGATTCAATGGTGTCTCTCATTACGATCACGATACTATACTAGCATGGCTTTGGGATCACATAACCACATATTACCAGACATAATAGCACTATCAACACGTCATTCACATCCATCCAGATAAATATCATAAATTCGCAATTATTCTCACGCTCACGATTACCACAATCCAACGCTTCATCGATTATCCATCCGATAAATATCATAATTTCAAAGACTAGGTCTCAAGGTATACATCAACTAGCTTATATCCAAGGTTTTCCTTCTAACTACCCCATTCACTCGTTTCCTCTTGGGTTGCCTGGTTCAAAACTGAGAGGGCAAAAGAGCACGCATTAAGGGCGCCTTCTTAACCGCACTGTGAGCTCCTACCAGTTTATTCCCGGGGGTTCATTTTACTTAGACACATCCTACGTTCATTGGGTTCATTGATTTAGGCCTGAGGATCGTTCGCTCTGATACCACTTTGTAACACCCCCATTTATTTAAGGGCCTGAACTAGGACTCCTCAGATAAATGCCAGTGTTACCATCTCGGTTTCCCGAGGTAGTGGATAACAAATTAAACTCCAAGGCAATTTATATAATATTTTAACTTAATTATTACAAATTCTCTTTTCAAATTAAATTACAAGAACTGACATAAATAAAAGTGAAGTCTTCTAGATGATGATCTAGTACTAAGTCGTTGATCCAATGTCTCACGCCCATCCAGCTCCCGTCCTATCTCTTAAACCTGTCAAGTCTGCTCCCCATAAAACGGTTCATCACAGGTGTTCACGAATACACAGGGTCAACCACGAGGTTGAGTAGGGAAAACAATAAAACAATAAAATATGATATGCATGATACTCCGTCACCTCCATCTCCATCTCAACTCATCACACACATCTCATACCCGGAACGCCCAGCCATACCGATCCCCGGTAGACTATAAATATCGACCGAAGTCGATCTGCCAGCTCAACAGCTGAGGACACCAGGGCAAGTCCTGCAGAACCCGCCTGGGCCTTATCACAACATCACATCGTATCTCAACGTCGTCACCACCACATCCTCCTCCAACTCCAATGCACATGAAATGCTCGACAGTAATTAATGCAATGCAATATGTATATAAATCACTGAACTGATAAATCACAAAGTCATGCTAGTTACCCGATGTTGTGATATCATACTCAATACGGTCAAATCAGTCAATCACATTTCCGAATATAAATGGTAACGTAAATCAACAACCAGAATCCGTCAACACAATTCAACAACGACGATAATAGGACAAGTGTATTTCCCTACCTCATAGTGGCGAAAATCCAATTAAGCGGTTAAGAAGTCCGAAATAAAGCAACGAATCTGATTATCGATCCTTCACGAATCCGTCACCTAAAACAATTGTAATATTTATTATAACTAACTACTAAATATAGAATTTCCCAAAATAGAAACTTTCCCGATATAGTAACTTTCCACTTTAATCAGTCCCGACTCAACACCCGACTTGCATTATCTAACCGACTCGGGAATTAAATTAAATAACTAACATGATAAATAAAATATTGAACGAATTAAACATTTTAAGAAAACCCGACTCAAACATAAAACAATTCAAGCATCCCGACTCAAACCCGTCTTTAATCATTTTAATGCACTCGGGAAATAATTAAATTATGAACAAGACCAAATAACGAATTATAATGATCAAACTCATGGAAAAACCCGTTTCGAAAACCAAAACAGCCCGTCGACAACCCTACCCTCTTCACACGCACCCCCACTCCTCACGCACCACCTATCCCACCGCGACAACCACCAGACCTGCTCCCCACTTCAACCCCACCACCAACAACCACCACCACTGGTCGATCGCCGGCGAGTCGAACCAGTGGCGGCATCCGCCCGGTTCACCGCCAAGCCCCACCAAACACCCCCTGTTTATCTCCTACCACCACTGCAACCAGCAACCACCCCCTGCCACATAACCACCATCCTACTCGCCGTCAGCCCACGAACCCAGACACCGTGGCACCACCATTTCGACCTCCCCCGAGTCCACGGTGGTGCCACCTCAAACCCAAACCGTCTAAAACTCGCTTTGAAAACAACCCAAAACCCGTTTTGGTTACCCCTGTCATTGCCGCCTCTCACAACCACTACCACCACCCAAAACCTCCCTATCCACCACCAATACCCTCGTCACCAACCACCCTTTACGTATACCCGGACACCACCACCATTATCCCCTCCCTAAGACACACAACAACCGCCAAAACTCGACATAAAAAAAAAAAAAAAAAAAGAAAAGGAGTTAACTTCTTACCTTGCCGCCACCACAACAGCCACCACGGCCAACCACAAATGTCGACAAAAGTCCCTAGCCCTTCCCTGCTCTGCTGTCAACACTCACGGCCTCACCCTCTCCCTCTCTAGGCGTGAAATCTGGAGTTTTGGTGTTGGTGAAGAGAGGTGGACGGTTGAGGGAATAGGGTTTCAAAATGTTAGGGTAAAATTAGGTTAAATTTAGGTTAAATGGTTAATTGGGTCATGGGTAATTAATTCTGGGTAAATGGGTAAACGTCATGGTCCGCGTGGTTGGTAAACGAGTTGGTTAACGGGACTTCGTTCAGTTAAACCCGTCTTAACAAGCTCACGAATAACTTAATCCTACGATATCAACACGACTAAACAATTAACTCGACTCAACTATTATCCCGACATAATTAGTAAAATAATATATAATAATTATATATAACAATATCCATTTAATTAATTATATTATATAAAATACGGGGTATTACAGTCTTCCCCCCTTAAAATGAACTTCGTCCCGAAGTTCGCTCATCTACCAAACCTCCAAGTACCACCGTGGTTACCAAAACAGATTTCCTAGTACCAGAACTCATGAACTTAAGCGGGTGAAACGGTATGTTACATTCTACCCTCTTAACAAGAAAGTTACGTCCCGGAACTTACTTCATGCAAATCTATCACCACTCATGAACTCATGCAACTATCGGAGCACCATAACTGTAGCAGTTTAATTACACAACATAGAGAACTCATTTGTATGGGTACCACGCAACGAAACATCAGCGAAACATCAGCTTGAACAAACTACGATCTACAACTTGATCAAAACCACAATCTATAAACAAGTGGAACATAAACATTAAGATTTTACAATCCTACCCAACTAAAAACATGGTTACGTCCTCGTAACCTCTTTTCAACTTTCATATTCCAATGTAACAAAACACTGTCAACAACATGTAATCAGAAAAGAACACATGACCAAAAGATTGCGCAGCAACATTAAAGTTGAAAACAAGGTTTTATTATGAAATTAACTGATTGTCAACAAGTATCACTTATTACTTAGTTCATGCTTGACTTAAAACACAACATCAAACTAAAAGAACAACAAGAAGGAACCAAAGGTTTACACGGTTTCACAACAGACCGATCATGGTGTTACTAGCCCTAACCTAACGGTCCTTAGGTCGCGCTTCCTCTGTTTCTCGTGACTTCTATGTCATTCCCTGTCTGTTTCACCTCTTCCCAAAGTCCGGCATGGGTGGTTCAGTCGTACTTTCGGCATCGGGTACATTAGCGTAAAATTCGTGTCTCAGTCGCCTTTATGAAGTCAAAGGTATGCTCGGGGTATTTGGCCCCGCCGCAGAATGGTGGGGTCACGGAATAGCCTCATACAATGGGTGGTCAACTCTCTCATATAAAATCGTTTGCTTTGTCCTTTAGTATGCCGTCGGAATAGAATCGATAAGGGTATACGCTCTTAATCGAGTATTAGTTAAATACTCAGGGTGCCCATTATGGCCATACATGTCCATGGCAGTGCAAAGTCTCTCACAATGCTCATTAAAGTCAGCATCAAGTGACATGTAACAGTCTTGCGGGTGTACATTGTAGGGATCCATCCTACAAAACGGAAGGTTAACAAATTTAGACACAAGGGTGTTAAGACAAGGGATTCATCCTCGAGGTTTAAGTGCGCGGAAGATATATAACAAGTTTTCAGGGTAACTGTTGTAATACCAGGGTTTTGGTCAACTCAAGATCATCACAATTCGCATTATCTACCAGAGAACAATCATTTTAGAAGTATCAACTGCAAGAATACACGTAAACCAAAGATACAATCTACATTGACCCCACCAAATTCCACTCCCAAGTCAAAACCGTTACCAATTCCGAATAATTGAACAATCTGCTACTAATAAATCACCAGGAGTATTAAAATATGCGGTACATGAGCATTACTTAAACCTTGAAACCATAGAAAACTCAACACGTAATCAAACCTTTTGACTCATCGGACATACAACAACACGAATTAGTCAATTTGTTTGATATAAATTCTGAAACATACTCGCTAATAAAAGTAATACATATGATCCCTGACAACGACCACATTAATTCCATATCACACATGTGTTTGACATTTTAGCAACCATATCGTTCAATTGTGTCCAGCAACTTAGTACAACTCATTTCCAGCAAAGCGAACGATATCGCATAACGAGTTTAAACATACGTTTGCCATAATATATTTTGTAGAATTCTAGCTATGGTAAAAGATTAGCAACTTGGGCACTTCACTGATTTGCACGACTTAAATACTGGGGCAACTTGTAGACTCAATTAGATGTAACTATATCGACTATCATTTAAACCAAAGCATATCATGTGAATCATCAAAGGATTATCCTATTATAATTGGCAACATAGTTATCATAACAATCTTTATTTTAATGTAATTGATAGTAACGACTCGAGGATATAAATATGCCAATCGTCGCGTTATGTCAACAGTTTCCTTTATATCACACTCATGCAATTGCAAGAATCACTTTAGTATTATTTTTTTACGATATTGTAATAACGAACATATTCAATAACAAAATAACAACACTTTTTTTATTATCGTGTTATAGGTTTAGGTTCAAAGACATAATTTAATGCAATGGAAGCAATAGGTATAACTATAGGCACACAGGCTCACAAAAAGGACCTTAGGACTCAGAGGACATCCTACATGTGGGAACATTTAGACATAACCATTACTACCGTTCCTGTGTAAAATATTTAACATCATTATTGTAAATATTCATGCGAGTACATTAGGACATTTAACGCCACCAAATTTACCAAGATATGATAATATGGTTTTATGTTTATGTATACCCGACCACTATACGAATAAGATGCACACCCAAAGACATTACATCATGCCAAATGTATACAAAGTATGCAAACAACTGGACTCGTATAAACATTTCACCCTCGATTAAAATCAAATTAAGCTATCCAATTTTACTCATGCTATCATGCCAACAATGTTATCAACTAAGTTTTAATTTTATCACTTGTTAAGATATATGACTACTGAACAGGCGTGCTACCATCATCATATAAAACATTATAATTTCACCTTACTAAGGTTCATGAATTAATCAAACAACTGTGTGAAAACTTAGCATAGAAAGCACATTTTACAGGTCATGACTCACGTTGTAACTTTCAAAAGTCACAATTAAATAACCATCCAACGAATACTTGAGTTAGATTACTTTTCATAACATACAGAGAGTTAATAATTTGTGATAAAAAGAATGAGGTCAAAAGTTCAAGAATTCAATTTTTAAAGAATTTTACAACTCAGTTGGTCCAAACAAGTATGTGACAAAGAATTGGTCCGAAACTTGGGTCAGTTTGCAAAACTTACCATTTAATATAGAGACATCAAGAATTTGCGTGGCTTATAAATTTGAAAACGTGTGCGAAACCTCTAGTCAATGGAGTTGGAATTACGCAAAAATCATTTACACAATTTAAATGAGGATTTTTACAAAAACGTTGGTCAAAACATCACCGCACAGGAACTTCCCGACCACAGCCCACTAAAACAATTATTACTCTTAATCCGTATACCCTATAAGCATGAAACCAACGCCAAAAGAACACTAACTCACGAGGCTATTTCTCATAAAATTTTCATCCGTAGAAAATTAACAGGAAGGAAATGACAGCAAGATCAATTACAGAGTAAAATCAAACAAAACGGATTTCAACACTAAATCATTCATTTTCCATGTTCCAAGCTCTTACAACCATACTATCGATACTAACTCATCCTAACTCAAATCTCACACTTTTGTATTTACGTAAACATCTATCTCATAGAAGTCCCTTCGCATCCCGACCTACCCCTTACGTCTAATCGGGATTGCTACGACCGAAAACAAGCGATTCAATGGTGTCTCTCATTACGATCACGATACTATACTAGCATGGCTTTGGGATCACATAACCACATATTACCAGACATAATAGCACTATCAACACGTCATTCACATCCATCCAGATAAATATCATAAATTCGCAATTATTCTCACGCTCACGATTACCACAATCCAACGCTTCATCGATTATCCATCCAGATAAATATCATAATTTCAGCACTAGGTCTCAAGGTATACATCAACTAGCTTATATCCAAGGTTTTCCTTCTAACTACCCCATTCACTCGTTTCCTCTTGGGTTGCCTGGTTCAAAACTGAGAGGGCAAAAGAGCACGCATTAAGGGCGCCTTCTTAACCGCACTGTGAGCTCCTACCAGTTTATTCCCAGGGGTTCATTTTACTTGGACACATCCTACGTTCATTGGGTTCATTGATTTAGGCCTGAGGATCGTTCGCTCTGATACCACTTTGTAACACCCCCATTTATTTAAGGGCCTGAACTAGGACTCCTCAGATAAATGCCAGTGTTACCATCTCGGTTTCCCGAGGTAGTGGATAACAAATTAAACTCCAAGGCAATTTATATAATATTTTAACTTAATTATTACAAATTCTCTTTTCAAATTAAATTACAAGAACTGACATAAATAAAAGTGAAGTCTTCTAGATGATGATCTAGTACTAAGTCGTTGATCCAATGTCTCACGCCCATCCAGCTCCCGTCCTATCTCTTAAACCCACAAGTCTGCTCCCCATAAAACGGTTCATCACAAGTGTTCACGAATACACAGGGTCAACCACGAGGTTGAGTAGGGAAAACAATAAAACAATAAAATATGATATGCATGATACTCCGTCACCTCCATCTCCATCTCAACTCGTCACACACATCTCATACCCCGAACGCCCACCATACCGATCCCCTAGACTATAAATATCGACCGAAGTCGATCTGCCAGCTCAACAGCTGAGGACACCAGGGCAAGTCCTGCAGAACCCGCCTGGGCCTTATCACAACATCACATCGTATCTCAACGTCGTCACCACCACATCCTCCTCCAACTCCAATGCACATGAAATGCTCGACAGTAATTAATGCAATGCAATATGTATATAAATCACTGAACTGATAAATCACAAAGTCATGCTAGTTACCCGATGTTGTGATATCATACTCAATACGGTCAAATCAGTCAATCACATTTCCGAATATAAATGGTAACGTAAATCAACAACCAGGAATCCAGTCAACACAATTCAACAACGACGATAATAGGACAAGTGTATTTCCCTACCTCATAGTGGCGACAAATCCAATTAAGCGGTTAAGAAGTCCGAAAATAAAGCAACGAATCTGATTATCGATCCTTCACGAATCCGTCACCTAAAACAATTGTAATATTTATTATAACTAACTACTAAATATAGAATTTCCCAAAATAGAAACTTTCCCGATATAGTAACTTTCCACTTTAATCGGTCCCACTCAACACCCGACTTGCATTATCTAACCGACTCGGGAATTAAATTAAATAACTAACATGATAAATAAAATATTGAACGAATTAAACATTTTAAGAAAACCCGACTCAAACATAAAACAATTCAAGCATCCCGACTCAAACCCGTCTTTAATCATTTTAATGCACTCGGGAAATAATTAAATTATGAACAAGACCAAATAACGAATTATAATGATCAAACTCATGGAAAAACCCGTTTCAAAACCAAAACAAATTTCGACAACCCTACCCTCTTCACACGCACCCCCACTCCTCACGCACCACCTATCCCACCGCGACAACCACCGACCTGCTCCCCCCCACTTCAACCCCACCACCAACAACCACCACCACCGGCTGATCGATCGCCGGCGAGTCGAACCAGGGCATGGCATCCGCCCGGTTCACCGCCAAGCCCCACCAAACACCCCCGTTTATCTCCTACCACCACCGCAACCAAAGAACCACCCCCGCCACATAACCACCATCCTACTCGCCGTCAGCCCACGAACCCGGACACCGTGGCACCACCATTTCGACCTCCCCGAGTCCACGGTGGTGCCACCTCAAACCCAAATGCCTAAAAACTCGCTTTGAAAACAACCCAAACCCCGTTTTGGTTACCCCCTGTCCGCCGCCGCCTCTCACAACCACTACCACCACCCAAAACCTCCCTATCCACCACCAATACCCTCGTCACCAACCACCCTTTACGTATACCCGGACACCACCACCATTATCCCCTCCCTAAGACACACAACAACCGCCAAAACTCGACATAAAACAAAAAAAAAAAGAAAAGGAGTTAACTTCTTACCTTGCCGCCACCACAACAGCCACCACGGCCAACCACAAACCGTCGACAAAAGTCCCTAGCCCTTCCCCGCTCTGCTCGTCAACACTCACGGCCTCACCCTCTCCCTCTCTAGGCGTGAAATCTGGAGTTTTGGTGTTGGTGAAGAGAGGTGGACGGTTGAGGGAATAGGGTTTCAAAATGTTAGGGTAAAATTAGGTTAAATTTAGGTTAAATGGTTAATTGGGTCATGGGTAATTAATTCTGGGTAAATGGGTAAACGTCATGGTCCGCGTGGTTGGTAAACGAGTTGGTTAACGGGACTTCGTTCAGTTAAACCCGTCTTAACAAGCTCACAAATAACTTAATCCTACGATATCAACACGACTAAACAATTAACTCGACTCAACTATTATCCCGACATAATTAGTAAAATAATATATAATAATTATATATAACAATATCCATTTAATTAATTATATTATATAAAATACGGGGTATTACATTTATGTTGTGTTGAGTTCGCACTGTGGTTATTATACATGGACATGTTTCCCTTTCTTTTTTTTAATGAATGCTTTTGTGCTAAAGTCGCTTATTATATTATTATTCTTTAACATGGGTTATTTTGATAGCTTCTAAATGTCAAAGACAGGAAAAAAGAAGACACGGGCAGATATGCCTCCAACTTCAATGAACAAATATGAAAGAGACAGGCTCTTGAATATTGAAGCCAACAAGAAAAAAATGGAATCGTTGAATATCAAGCGCATTGCTGCATCCATGACTAGTTTAGTTGATTCTACAAATCAGAAAAAGAAGAAAGGTAAAAAAAGAAAAATTTCAAATGAAGACGAAGATTACACAACAGAGTTTGGTGAGGATGTCCAGCATTCAGATAAAGAATGTGAGAATGGGGCAGATATTGTAACTAAAACGAAGGTATGATTTTATAATTTAGGATGTATATATTCTATTTTTTTTTGGTGGAATGTTAAATTCTTATATTATATAATCGTGACATTACAAGCACCAATTTTACAAACTTCTTCAAGGCCTGAACCTATCCTAATTACATGCTTTAGCCCTAACACGAATACCTACCTGCTGCTTAACATGCTGCAATATTACATTGGGATGAGTAAGCACATTGTCAAAATGACACCTGTTTCTAGCCAACCAAATCCGATAGTATGAGCTGCAACACTTGCAAAGATCACATGCCTCTTAATCAAAGACCTTACTCTCAACTTCCTGCACCACTCCATACACAGCTGATAAGGGAGCGGACAATTTAACCAACCATTCACCATCTGTAAACACCTCTTGCTGAAATCACATTCAAAGAACAAGAGATTCTGTGTTTCCATAGCCACTCCACACATCTCACAGTCAGATCTCCACACCACCAAAATGTCTCGCTATCCTTGGTATATAATCTCTTCAAAGATAAACAACTGGACTATAAACGCATGCTTGGGAGCATTCATCTGCTTCCACACAACATTATACCACCATACCTTATCATGTCTATCCATTAACCAATGATAACCAGCTGCAGGAGTGTACACTCCATTATTTGTACTCCAAACTCCATTAGCATACCCCTGCACTATTTTATCCTTAGTCTTACAAATTTGTCGCCATGTCCAAGTAGTGTTCACGAGGCTTATAATCGGCCCAATCTTGCTGTTTAATATAAACATAAATTATATAATAATTGCCTTTATTTTATAAATGAAGCGGAAGAAAGCGAAACAAAAGACAGTAGAAGAGAAGCCAATTCATTCCACCATTGTCGCTTGCCAATTTTCTCAAAATGAACAATAAACAAAGAACGTGAAGTGATGGGGAATGAGGCACTTCAATCGCTTTCCTTGGCTTTAAAAGTCGTCCAACAAGGTAGTTTCTTAACTTAATGTTTGCTTGAAGTTATACATTAAATTTAACTAATACTCGACCATTAAAAGAATGTCTTTGTACAAATATCGATAGTCAGCAACATATTGGTCTTAACCAGGACATTAACCAGGACGTTGATTCGGATGATTCGATGGTACATGATACAAGAAGCTAAAACTTGTACTACTTTGAAATATATCGTTTATTTTCTTAATGCTTTTCTACATGAAACAGATATTAATAACGAAGAATTTAATCAATTTATGGCTATGGAAAGAGGTACTAACAAATTTCAAATATATTTTCGCTTTTCATTGAATTGAATACTCATTATTAAATTGATGAAAATTTTTATGTTCTAATTTATTAGAGGATGATGAATGCCAATACGATACTGATGATGAGTTTATCCAAATGGACAAAGGTATTTAATTTAACTTGCTTCTATAATATTCAGGCTACGGGTTTGGTGGTTTACGTGTTTAATTAACTACACATTTTTTATTTGACTGAAATATACTTTCATTATCTTTGAATTTTCCTTCATTAACAATTTGTGTATATATTTTTTATTTATCGGGCCTTAACAGCTAACTTAGATGTCTAATGAATTATTTTTTATACACTATTTGTACATATAGAAACAGAAGAAACACCCCAGGAAGAACAAGGTGAAGGGGGGTCTGATGAACATGACATGGATGAAGATGCGATTTGGGATAAGGAAGTTGAAGGTCAATTAAGTGGACCAAAAGAAATCATTCATATGGACAATGAAAACATTACTTCTGGTATTGGCAAAAAATTTTCATTCAGATGACTATGTTAGCCTAACATATAAAGTTGGAGATAAAATGAATTGTGTATATTCTTGTTATTTGAAATAGTCTGACATTTTGTTTTCTACCACTGGAAACAATCATCTTATGTAGGTAATGTAAAAAAAACAAGAGGGCATGTGTATTGTAGAAAACTTACCGCGTTAGCTCCTGGGGAAAAGATTTTCGTAGAGTTTGATGACGATGGCAATCCAATTGGTAAGTATGCGACAATGTATGCTTACTTTCTCGGCGATCAAATCAGCAATCGAACCGTATGTCCCGTGCAAGTCGATGGATGGGAAGATTTCAAAACAGAGACACTCGATCATTTATGGAGATGCGTTTTGGTAATATTGTTTAAATTAATCGTTTTTATTATTGCTAAAATATTCTTTTTTTCCTAAAATTCTATATTCTGATATACTTTAGGAGATACGTGACTTTGAGAATCCTGAGTTAAGAAGAGAAGCTGTAATGAAGCATGCGAGGAGCTTGTTTAGGGGCAGAAGGTATAAGTTGAAGCAAAAATATATAGTTGAACCAAAACTTACTACAAAGGAGGAGCAATTGAATAATAGGCCCAAAGACATGCTAAAAGCAGATTGGAAATACTTGGTTGAGCTCTGGCGAAGTCCTAAATTTCAGGTATTGTTGTATATAATTTTTTTTTTTACTTGTTGGTTGTTATAAATTTCATTTACTCCTATATTTTCATCAGTTACATAGGTCAGACAATTCAATTAAAGATGATTATCGAACTTATTTTATATACTTCTAATAGATTTTATACGTTACTAAATCATCAGGTTAATGTGTGTTAATTTATTTTTGTTTCAGGAGAAAAGTAACAAAGCTAAGCATAGCAGGTCATTTCAAAAAATGCCTCACTATACTGGGTCCAAAAGTCATGCTCGCGTTAGAGAAGATATTGTAAGTTTGTATTTAAGACACAAAAGTTGTTATAAGTATCACATAACGTAATTTATCTTTGTGCAATTTGTGTTTTTTTAGCTTACATTTAACGAAAATGATCGTGATTGATTTGTTTGATTGTAATTGCAGAAGCAAAGAAAAGGAACTTGTTCTCGAGTTGATGTATTGCTAGAAACTCGTAAAAGGAAATCAAGTAATCCGGTCAATGTGTTGGAAATCTTTATCTCATTATTTAACATATTCATATATGTTTCAAATTTATTTGGTCATAAAATAAATTATAGATCTTATGCATGCAAACTAAAAAGGTAAGAGAAGAAATCATTTTCTCACCATAATAATTTCGGTCATATTGGGCACCAACAAGATCTCCTTCTTGTTCGTTCTTGAGCTTTCCATTAATGGATGAACATACATGACCTCAAAATAGAAGCCCTCCAATTAGTTGCACCCAAGACTATCCCTCAAAACCACAAACTAATATGTACTAGATATTTATCTTGTGGTATACCTTAAAATTGATTACCAATACTCATATATTACATTGATAATTTTAGTAATCATACATGAACAATTTGGATTAAAATCTCATCTTTTTGATGAAGATAAAAGAGAGAGAAGAGAGGAAAAATATACATGAACCTTTTTGCATGTAATATTGGTATGAATGAATGAGAAATATTAAGAGAATAAAATTCTCTATATTATTGTCACAAAATCGGTTGGAGGGACTATCAAAGACCAATGCATGGTGTTTTCTTTTTACTTTTGTTCTTATTAAGTAATGTGTGTAAGACTACCCTACATAGTAGGTAATCATGGTGTTTTATTTATCCATTAAACAAAACACCCACTCACCCATACATCCTCCAATATTTCGGTTTCTATAGTGTAACGTGGAGTCCATTTTATTTTTGTCAATTGTACATTTGTATGTCATGTGACATGTGACATGTCTTATGTCATGTTTTAATTTAAAATGCATATTTAACAAATTAAATATCATTTACAAATTAAATAAATCATATTTAACAAATTGACTAGTAATATAAAATTACTTTCTCATAAAATGGTCATTTAATTACTAGTTAGTATAATTCACAATATCTTGTAATTATAACTAACTTATCATTCTCATCTCGCATGTTTCGCAAACACCGATTAATTTTAGTAATATAACTTCTTAAATTACTAAATGAAATCTCATTTAATCACATTATAATAAGATGTCATTTTTTTTTCTCTCTTATGATAATAAATTGTTCAATTTTAAAGAATTAATTAATCTGTATCGGTATACAATTAATTAACCTTTTCAATTAAGGGAATCGTCCTTTAGGTGTGACCTCAAGGGATCAACTGATCACCACCGTCGCACGACAAGTAATGTCAAACTCTAGCCAATCAATCATTACGATATGTGTGGACCACTTGACTATATATGTAATGTATCATCCCTTTCGTATTCTTGGTATGAGATTTAATAATGATATTTAAATCATGTGATCGCACTATTGTTGAGGACACATTTCCCAACAATCTCCCACTTGTCCTCGACAAGTGTGCGTCACCAATTCTCTTGTCCTATTACTATCTCCCACTCAATGCAAGGTGTCTTTCGGGTCGTACTTGCAAGTGATCATATCGAGAGTGGTTTCCTCGATCTGGAGAATAACTGATTGACCGGATTTTATCCACCATGGATACATTCCGAGTGTGGCCACGCATTTCCAGTTCATTACTCCTCGAGTGGCCCTGAGATATTGTTTTAACCCTGACAAGGGGGTGGACAATTCCTATCGCACTTATTCCCTTCGAATAGCCACAGCCATCATAACCCAAAATATGCCCATTTGACCCCATTTACGAAGGTCGTAGTAACACAAATCAAAGTTAATCTAAAACTGTGCCATCTTAGGTGAACAGTCTTTAGTCTAAGAATCGACTCATTAGAATACTATAGTAGCTCTCGCCACGACCAGGCTTTATAAATTTGCCAGAACTCTATAAGCGGTCACTGCCCGACAAAGTGTTCCCAACAGTCTTCCTATGTGATCGACTAGTCATCTCACATGACTCTATGGCACTTGAACTTGCCATCAATCGCATCACACTCTAGTCACTTCGAGACGTCACCTCATATAAGTGACTATGGGCAAATAAAATGCTAATCCGTGTTCACTTTAACGGGGTTCAATTGTCTTTACAACCCGTTTGGATGTAACAAAGTATAATAAAAGAGTTTTAAAGTAAAACTCGAACGACAAATGCGATTATCACATATGAATAGTCAATGCCTGATTACTATTTCATGTTCTATAATCTAATTTGATCTTGTACGTAGTTGTTCATTTCAATTCAATTGAAATGACATGACTCATCATGTTTAGCCTTTGAGAAGGCTTTGGTTAGTAGGTTTTATCAATTTCTTGTACCTTACTCAACCTCACTACATACTCGTTTTCCTTTGTAATGTATACATTTGCATTACAAAACTTTCTGAGTACGTGTCGAGATCCAATCAAGACATAGGCCCTCTAGCCTAAGAATAGCTGTAACACCCCGTATTTTATTAAGTAGGATAAAATTATTTTAATTGATATTTTGGATTTAATTATGTCATTTAACTATTTCAGTATCTTTTACGAGTCTTTTTTTTTTTAAATTCAGTCCTTAGTGGACTCAAGTCGGACCCGGGAAAAAGTCATCGAGTTAACCATTTTGAATTTATTTTGCTAAATGAACAAATTTCGTTAAAATCCGCTAATTTAGTAAAATCGCTAATAATTCCGTTTCAAGCCGATTTCTTATTATTTCCGTTAACTATCTGAGTTTATTTTATTTTTCATTCTTTAAACTTATTTATTATTGATTCCGTTTCATTTATGAGACTCTTTCAAAAACCGGTTAAATTTAACTCGAAACGGTTTTAATAACTATCGAAGTTTCTTAACGACGAAGAAACGTACGTATAATAAATAGCTAGCTAGCTAGCTGTTCCCTCATTTCTCACGTATCATTCCTTCTTCTCCCTTCCTTTTTCTTCTTTTTCGTTCTGTTTCATTTTTTTTAATTTTAAATTGATTCTGTCACTCCGTTTGTCATCCGTTATCAATGATTTTCGTTCCATAGTCTTTGCTTTCATCGTTCTGTCAATCCGTTGTAAGTAAAATTCATTTTCGTCATGTATTTTTACAAATGCAATTTATACTTTCAGCTTTATTTATTATAAGACGGTTGTAGATGCTAAGATAGACGGTCTTGTATAAGATTTGTTAGTCATGAAGGACTAATTCGATCGGAAAAAGGTAACGATGACGGGTTACTCGATATTGCTTGTAAAATATGTTTATTTCGAATGCTGGTTAGTCTGTTTTATAATTGAGACGGTGTATAATTATATATAGGGATCCTTATGGATGTTAATTAGTCAGTTGAGACGGTGTATACAGTTGAGACGGTGTATACTGATATGTGGAGATGATTGAGACGGTGTATACTGACCTGTAGGGATCATTTGGGATGCTAGCTAGTAAGTGGTATATTTAAGTCGGGGTATGCTGATATGTAAGGATTGTTTTGGGTGCTAATTGTTGTCTTTTATAGTTGAGACGGTGTATACTTGACATGTAGGGCTGTTTTTTGGGTCCGCTAGATGGTACTCGAATAGGTCGCTTTAGATGGCTAAAATGAATGCTTGGATCGGGTTTTGAGAACCCAAAACTGGTCGTCTGCGCACCGTGGTGGTGGCTGGTTGTCTGAGTTCGTGTAGGGGCTATCCAAATGGCCACTTTGAGTCGTGGGTCGGGTTTATTTTGGCACAAATGTGATTCTTTTGAATGACTTAAATCCCGCCTCGTATTTCATATAACGTAAATCATTAATATTGCTCCTTCACATATTTAGTTTATTGGACTCATTTAATTTTGATAAAAGGGCTAGCTATATTTGGTAACTTTGGGCTAGTTGTGTCTATAAATTGTTTTGGCGCTAACTCGGTTTATTTAAAATATAATTAAATTAATTTTCGTCTCATATTTTATATAACGATAATTCGTTAATATCGCCCTTTCACATAATTATTTTAGGTGACTCATATGTGGTTGAAGATGAAGAGTAATTTTGGGTTTTAGAAGCTTTCTCAAGTTATTTCTTGTCTCTTTTCTAGCTTAAGGTAACTATTCCGAGTTACTCGACGATTTAATGTCACATTGATGTTGTGTTTGTTGTTTGTTAAGTGTTTAGGTGATTGATAATGTGTTACTTTCGTTTCTCACATGATAGAAATTGGAAATAACATGAGAATGATATTGTGATAAATTTTGTGATTTGGGCCAAAGTAGGCCAAGACTCTGAACTGGGCCAGATTGACCGAACGAGTTTGGTCAAACTAGGTTTAAACCGGCCAGCCTCGATTTGACCGATGACCTGTCGCGGGACTCGGGTCGAGGGTTTGTCTTTGAGGTGAGATTGGTTGTTATTGGATGTTTTACGTTGATGCCTTAATATTTGTGACTATCATTTCACATGTTGGTTGTTGGATGAATTGGTTGCCTTATACTTGAGTCTTCTTGTCTTGTTGCCATTTTAGCTTGTTCTCATGAATTATGAGATTAACGGTTAGCTGGAATTTGGATTATTATTGATATTGGAGATTTTGTTGGAATGTCATTGGATTATATTCTTGTGTAGCCTTCTATATGCTAGCTTATGATCATTTATATTTACAAGTTTGGACTCTTTGCCCCTTTTATGGTTAATTAGGTGTCCTACTTGTCTTGTGTGGTGTGGGCTAAAGTATTCAAACTGGGACTAGGTCCTAGGTGAGTATTTCGGCCTTCATCATAGATAGGTCATTATAGTCTTTGACGAGTGTATGTTCATGGCTTAATAGCCTTTGTGTTCCTTGCTTGGTGGGTTTATATCCAAGCTGGGGCATGACCTTTCTGCCTATTTTGTGAGGAGATGGTCAGCTTAAGTACTAGCCAACCCTTTGGTGGACTCCTTAGGGTACTCATGTCGTTTTATCATGAGTCTTGGGTGCGGTGGTTTTATCCGCATTTCTCTAGGTCTGCGCAGTCTAGGATTAGGGTTGAGTCGTATCTTGGCCATGTTTTAAATGTAACCTCTGGGCCAAAATACTAGCTTCCCTACCTCGTGGTATAGACTCGAGTTACAAAGTGACTATTGACTGTACTAGGAACTTATGCCTGTCTCTAGATATATTGCCCTTTCTTGTTTGATGATTCTATGAATCATAGAAGGTGAGATGCAAGCCGGCTATGGTTGATAGAGTTTGGATTCCTGGATGTTATTTGATTCACATGATAGTGTAGTATGAGTCGGTCTGGTATTCGCATGCTAGGACTATGTGTTGTTATATTGTTGTTCACATGATAAGCACGATTGTCTAGCATCTATTTGCTAAGGCTATGTGTGATTCATATTCATATTCTTATGTTTACATGTTATATTAATTATGACATTTCGTGGCTGGGAGAACTCGGAGTTACTCTCCACTGACTGTGGCTTTCGTATTTGTATAAAATGCGAATGACAGGTAGGTGATGCATATATGGGGTACATGGACGAGCTAGCGAGCAAAGTAACCTTGGGACCTAGATTGGTTTTATTTTATTGTGATCCTTAAACACTTTTTATGTCACATACATTTTAGGGACATATGTCTCCCTTTCTCATATTTGGGTTGTATAACTTTGTTTCGCGACTTTAACGATGTTTCATTCATGAGATTTATTTTGGACCTTGCATGTTTGACACCTTCCCATTTGGATATTTTTATACCAGGTTCAGGTTTCGTTTTCGGTTTTAAAAATTACAGGTTTTTACCCAACTGAACCTATTACAAACATATCCATGCAGCTTTATTCTAGAATTACGTGTTTATTTTTCCGCGATATTTGAGGGTGTCACAATAGCTCCCACTGTTTTCACAGTGTGCGGGACTCATCCTTCTTGCACATCTCATGATCGCAAGTGTACTCAATTTCCGTTATAAATATCTCTTATTGTTCTTTATTGCCTAGAACGATTCTAGAAAATCTACTTCTTAATTAACATTGCCACAATGGTATCTTAACCATCCTAATGTGTTTTAATTATGGTTTTGTCGGAAACCATGCGCAATCTCAATTGTCAATTGTCACTTGTGTAACACCCTTACACAATATTGCATCATAAACACTTTGCATCATAGCCTTAATGCTTCTGCAAGCACTTAAGGGTAATCTTTATGGCTTACTTGGTAAAGATTACTTAAATTCGATTTTTAAAACAATTCATCATACTCAAAGTATATGAAGTGTTGCACATCATTTCTTTTTAATTGATTCGGCAGCGGAAGCAAATGAAATCAATCAAATATGTTCAATTTAATTGAACTAGTCATGAATCTTATCAACATAAGACTTCTTACTGACGCTAATATCATGTGGATTTATCTTCATAAATCCGGATATTCAAGATGTATTATAATACTCCAAAAGTCTTAAATCATTCTCAATGATCAATATGTCATCCACATATCGGACTAATTAAAAATTCCGCAACTCCCACTAAACTCCATGTATAAACACAACTTCTCGACTTATCGGGAAATGTTTTACCACATGATCAAAATGTTGATTTCCAACTCATCGATGTCCTACTTAAGATCCTCTCTTAAGTTTCACATTATCTTAGGATTGCAAGAATTTATAAAACTCATGACATGTATTGAATACATTCCTTCTATTGAAGAAGTGGGTTTTAGATTCACTTGCTATATGCATATCCTCATAATGAAACACAATCCCTGAGAAGATCCAAATAGACTTAATCATTTCAATTAGTGCAAAACCCTTTGCAACCAATCTTGCTTTGAAATATCTCTTTATTAGTGCAAAAACCCTTTGTCACTAATCAAGCCCTTTCGTTTCGGATTTTCATGGCTCTAAGCCTTGTATTGAGTTGTGACTTAAACACTCTTATTTAAGTCATATGTTCATTACTTCCTAGAAGTAATCAACTTGAATCAAACAATTTCTTTTGTAAGTTATAAGCTCTTTACTTTCTTAAAAGTAGCACGAATTCATCATTTTTAACAAGTGACGAATTTAACCTCCTAGGTTTTGAAGAAACAATGTCTTACACAAAACGTCTCATGTAGCCAAGAAAGGCCAGTTTCTTGCGACATAACATTCTTTGTGGCTCTTGAATAATTTCTCCCACTCTGTCTTCTAGAAATAAACTTGTATTTTTAGAAAGACAGCTTCATGAGCCGCAAACCCGTCGTGCTCGTGATAATTGCAAGGGAAAAATGAGCATTTGTTTCTTGTGAAAACTTACAACCATGGTACCCTTACCATTTCATATCTCATATGATTCGATTTAGTGGAAAAATAATCTAGACAAAATGATAAAATCCCCAAAAGGATCAAGTAACTCAAAGTAACTTGATCGAAGTCCAAACCATATCGAATAGCATTTGATTTCTTATCCATCCACACATTATTTCATAATGTGTGCTAAGAGAGATTAACTTGTGATACTATATCACATTTCCTTTGGCTTATATCAAAGTCTTCACTTTGATAATCCCATCACGACTAAATCGTGATTCCTTGAACTCTTGAACTTCTTCAAAGATTTCTCTATTTACCTTATTAAGTGAACACACTAGTGTCAACTTAAATCGTTGGTAAAAGATGATGATCAACCTATTTTGGATCGATGATTTATAACCCCGATCTCTTTTTCAACCAAAAGGCACGAGACATCTTGCTTTGAATACAAGATACGCATATACCATTAACAATCTAATGGTTTCAAGAGTACTCGATAACTCTTTGAGTTCATCATTCCAAAATTTAAGGTTTAATCTTGGGTTACCAATTTGAGTCTTTCATCATCTACATGATATATCATTCTAGTTTGGTTTAGAATATAATCACCTTGATAATGGGCTAGCCATACATCAAATCGTGGTGTATAGGGTCACAAAAGTGAAAACCTCTTTTGTATCTTAACAAGTTTATATTCTTATTTAGAGTTTATGCACTTAATAGTCACAATTAAGTACAACTTTAAATCCAAAAACTAGATTGAGTACACAATTACTCTATCTCTCGACATTATTGTTGCTAGTCGTCATATTCTAATCATCTTATGTGTCGAATACAATGATTAAAACCTCCACTGGTTTCTAATATTGACGAAGTGGTACTAGCAAAATTTATGTTTAATCAAATAAACATTTAAAGAAGAAGGTCCCATTAGATGTCCCACAACTAACTTGTTGATTCTTCAATAATTTGGGGTAGTTTCCTTTCTTGTGTCCAACATTTAAGACAATGGAAACTTTATTGGTCGGGATTGATAGGTTTAGTATCGTCATTTCTCAATGACTTTACTTTTAACATTACCTTGTATCAATTCCGTTATTATCTTTACTTCTTGAACCTCGTCCTCATCTTAACGGTTTAAGAGAATGCTCCCACTCATTTCAATGAGTCTTTGCTTTGAGAAGCAAAATTGAATTCATGAAGATTACTCTTCATTTGTTCGTTTTAGTCTTAAAACTTTCATTGAAGTGGTTGCGTTATTTTGGTCAATTACGAATTCTGAAAATCTAATCACCAAAACAATTTATCGCTTCAAGGTACTTAATTCAATTAAGTATAAGAAACATAATCCATTGTAAGTAGAAGTGTTAGTCAAGAATAAAAAACCTGTTTGATAATGAATAACTTAAATCTATACTCTTTACAAGAGATCCTTAGCAATGGTTCGTTTGAGGTTTTAGAAGCAAATTCAAATTTGTCTTTAGTTCGATGTTTTAATGGAGATTTGTATCAAAATCGAAATGATATCGTATATGAATTGTGGTAAAGAAATAGAACAATATAAAATGGAATAGTGGAAAACTTAACATTTATCGTTTTATTAATACTTGTAAATAACAAGTAAAGCATTTACATAGTGACCTCTACCCAACTATGATAAATGATTCCGAGATCCAAATTCATATTAACTTGGGCACGGGATAGCCGATGGAACCCTTATCAATATAACTCGGTGGACTAACTCTTTAATCGATTCTACTTTTAGAACTCTCAGTCGATAAAATTACTCTAATATTTATCTATAGCCCGGAACACATGCGGCTACGGTCGCGAATACTTCCGTTGAGCTCAATCCAAATTTCGAATAAATGTGCCCATGATCCAAATCCACATCACCTTGGGCACGGGATAGCCGATGAAACCCTCATCAACACGAATTCGGTGGATAGACATTTATCACCCACTTCCCCTACGTAACAAGATTTGTACCCCGGGATGGCCGAGTGCACTCCCTCATGAAATAGGTTTTCATGGTTTCTACTTTTTGGTAAGGCTATGTCTCAATTGTTTAATTTTAGCGAGAGGTCATGTCAATTTATTATCTATCACGTTTTAAGTGAACTAAAGCGGTGAACTACGATAATTCTAATTGACACGGTCGATAAACTCGATTATATGATAATGCATGTTTTAGTTATGGCGATTTAGCGATGCATGCAACATATAAATAAAATGCAAAGCATAAAAATAAATCCTAGTATGACCTTTCCTAAAATAGAAAAACTATTTAACTATTACATATTCGGAAACCAACTCCATTGGTCCCTTGAACTTCGGTTGTGGCACGCCTCTCGAGGTAACACCGTCTTTATGTATCGCCATTCTTGAAGAAATCCGTCTTTGGGAACTCCGGAATGAATAAAATTACATAATAAATTACATAATTTCCTATTATACATTTGTAACTAAAATAAAATAAATCTATTAAATTACAAAACGGTGATACGAGATCACAATAAAATTACAACCGAATCGATATTCCCATACATTTCGGGAAATACCAATTAAAATCTAAGGCCATACTAAGTAAAATTACATAATTCAAAAATTACATAAATTAAAATTATGACAAATCATAAAGAAAATGCAGCATTATAATATGTATGAACATGCCCAATTTTATGCTAAATCGCCTTTAAGGAGCCAATATCGTATATTAATCGGTTTTTACGGATTTGCGTGATTCAACCTTTTAAAATCACAAAAATTACATAAATTCATATTTATGCACAAGTTAATTACCCTAACCTCTTAGGACTCAAAATTAGTCTTCACTAATTACTTGACTATAATTAACTCATATTTCTAAAATTGTTCATTAATGGACCAAAATTTCAAAAATAAGCTATAAACTTCAAATAAATCACAAAATTTCAAATAAATTCAAAATTTGAAATTTAAACTCATGAACATTCTGGAAAAATACCATGACACTCATAATGTTCAAAATCTTAGGTTAAAATTTCGAAGTTTTTCCGGAAAAACAATGTTGCGGTTTATCGGTTTTTAATAAAATAATCATAAAAACATGGGAAAAATTATATTCATTAACTTTTCAATTTTAGATCTGAAAAAGATAATAAAATGCAACATATAACGTTTTTCCTTAGTCATAGATTATGTTTTATTAATTTTTCACTAATAATGTCACTATTTATGCTATTTTTCTTCAAAAATCCATAAATCATGCAAAAAGACTTCATTATAGCCCATTATTTTACACACATCTTGTAAAATTGCATGTGACAACATATTAAATTTCTATGACCAGATTCGAAATTTATCTCATATTAACCTATTTTTCACCTAAATCCGAATTTAATAATGAAAAATCCATTTTTCGAGCATAAGAACTCAAAAAATTATGAAAATTTCCAGATCATCTAAAAAAAATATAAGTAAAAACATATCCAAAAACCACTAGAACATTCAAAGTTTAGCTAATTTTCGTCCAAAAATGACATTTTTATCATAAAAATCACATTTTAATGCCAATATTATATAAAATGAACAATAAAATCCATAAATTAACCAAAATATCCTAAAATATTTTAGGACCAGAAATTTTAACATGCATGAATTAATTTCGTGATATATCATAATAACACAAATTTTACAATTTTTATATGTTAATCGTATAACTCGGAAAAACTTAACCGATTTGCATGCAAACAACCTTGTGCTCTTGATACCGCTTGTTGGAAATCTTGATGTCATTTTTTTCTCTCTTATGATAATAAATTGTTCAATTTTAAGGAATTAATTAATCTGTATCGGTATACAATTAATTAACCTTTTCAATTAAGGGAATCGTTCTTTAGGTGTGACCTCAAGGGATCAACTGATCACCATCGTCGCACGACAGTAATGTCAAACTCTAGCCAGCCAATCATTACCGATATGTGTGGACCAGTTGACTATATATGTAATGTATCATCCCTTTCGTATTCTTGGTATGAGATTTAATAATGATATTTAAATCATGTGATCGCACTATTATTGAGGACACATTTCCCAACACAATGTTGCTAATTTAGATTATAACACGACAAAAATTGTAAGGATTTGAATTTTTGTGATCTTTCAATTATTATTTTTTTTTGAAATGCTCACTTTTATATATGTTAATTATTTTCAACGATTTATGTAGGAAGAGATAAACAAAAAGAAGAAAGAAAGAGAAGAAGGAATTCATAAAAAGACAGACGACGAAATTCTTATGGAAGTTCTTGGGCCAGAAAAACATGGATATTTGCGTTGCTATGGCCGAGGTAAAAATATTACACAATACTTTGGAGTAAAGCCTTCACGTATAGATCTTGTTAAGGAAGTTGTAGAAGTTAGACGAACAACTGAAGATGTCATGGAACAAGATAAGAATGAAATACGGAAGGCAAGACAAGAAGTAGAAGATATTCGAAAAGAAGATGAAGCAGCCAAGGAAGAAGCTGAGGCAAAGGTGGACGAAAAGATAGCAGCTAATAATGAAATGTGGCAGAAGAAACTCGAGAATTTGTTGAAGTCATATGGGATCGGACCATCTCACTAAGGTTAGTTTATGCGTTCTTTATCGAGTTAAAAAAAATACACTCTACCTTTAAATGATATTCATATTGGATAAATCGCAATTTATTTCCAACGACACTTGTATTAATATTTTTTCCATCGTTTTTGTTATAGGTGTTTATGTTGGTTCGCTTTGGAAGTACAAATATGGAGCAAACAAGTCTACATCGGAAGCATAAACCACTACATTTTTAATTTTATTTATAATTTTTACTGGTTTTAGGTGCACGACCGTGGATATTAATTTTTTTGTCCATTTTTTGGACATGTATTTTAGAATACTTATGTTTTTAGGGCTTGCTTAACTCTTATAAAAGACAAGGATGCTACATTTTACGTAATCAACAATAAGATCTTATTTTATTTTTACGACCATATGCGTTATCTACTACTTACTAATGTGTTAGCCACGCAAACTATAAAATTTGTCACGATAATATTTGAGGCTATTAATTTTTAGTCGTAGGAGTATTTTTGTCGCGGTATTGTTTCGTGGCTAGTAATGTTTAGCCGCGGGAATTTTATTATTCATCCTAGACAATATTTGTGGCCAATAATGTTTAGCTACGGGAGTCGTTTTTGCCACGTTACTCTTTCGTGACTAGTATCTTTTAGCCACGGAAATTTTAATTTTCAGCCACTATAAAATTTGTGGCTGTTAATATTTAGTCACGAGAGTCTCTTTTTTGTCACGTTATTATTTCGTGGCCACTAATATTTAGCCATGGATTTTTTTTTAATTTAGCCACAATATTACCTTGTGGCTAAAACAATTTTAGCCACGGGAAACTTGTTTAGCCACACAAATTCAGTCACGGGGAATATCGTGGCCAATTGGCTAATTTAAGTCACGTTGCAGTTTTTCCCGTGGCAAAATTCTGCCACGGCCACTTGCGTCACGATTGATTTTCCCGTGGCAAAATAGTATAGCCACGGGAATTTACCACTTGCGCTACGCATTTAAACGTGACGCAAGTGCTTATTTGTTGTAGTGTCCTTTTGTTGCTAGGTCGTGGCGAGGATTTCAATTTATTCCTTCGGGTCAATTCTTTAGACTAGTGACTATTTATCTGAGTTGGCACGGTTTTCCGGTGGCTTTGGTTTTTGTTCTAGGTCGCACCGTAAAAGGAGGCCGATGAGCATTTACTGGGTCATTGTGATCTGTATCGAATGAAGAAAATAGGTCAACGGGATTGTCCTTTTAAGTCATATTTTATCTCAAGGCCACTCGAGGAGAAATGACTGTGAATGCGTGGCCACGCTCGGATGAGATCTATAGTAGATTATCCGGTCAGACAGTCATTCTCCTGATCGAGAAAACCACTTTATGATATGATCACGTGCAAGAACGACCTGAAAGACATCTTGCATTGAGTGGGAGATATTATTAGACAAGAGAATTGGTAACGCACACTTGTGTCAGACAAGTGGGAGATTGTTGGAATACTGTCCTCCACAATGAGTGCGTTTACATAATAAATCTTGTAAAAGGAATATCAGGGATTTATATTATTTATTTGTCAGATGGTCATCGTTAATCGGTAATGATTGGCTGACTAGAGTTTGACATTATTGTCGTGTGACGGCGGTGATCAGCTGATCCCTTTAGGTCACACCTATAGGATGATGCCCAAATTGGATAAATTAATTATTTGTATGAGATACGATATAATTAATTCCTTGTATTAATTGACTTTTAATAAGTCGTGTGAATGTATTATTTGATGACGGATTACGAACTCGGGCCAAGAGGATTTATTATTTAATTATCTGATAATTAATTAAAAAATATAAATTAGAATTAATTAATTAATTAATTAATTGTTAACTAATTAAATTTATACGATATATGTATAATTTTTGAGGTAAAGATAATTAGCTATTTTAATTTACAAGAGGTTGTAAAATTAGCTAAATGGGTAGTATTGACACAATATATGTTGATAAAATGGTTTCATGATCACTTAATAGTTAAGTAATCATTATTGGTTAATTTGTATTATTTAACTGTTAAATAATTAAATTAATATTTAATTATGTAAGATAATTAAATATAAGACTTATAAGCATTTGTGGGACAAATGTCGGAAATCGAAATGGACCAAAATATTAAATGTGGGTTGACCATTTCTTTACATTTTGTTCTCTATAAATACCCCACTATTTACACTCATTAGATGATGATTTTGGAGACAAAAAAAACCCGTCAAAATAGACCCTTGGTCGTGCCATATTGAAGAGAAGAAGGGAAAGAAAAAAAACCTTATTTTCTTCATATTTTCTCATCAAAAACTTGATCAAATTGTTGATCATCATCAAAAATAATTCATAAAACTATAATATACATAAACTAATATTATTAGTGTAATAATATTACATAGTATACAAGGTTATCCTACTAATTATCTAGTTAGTAATTATTAGGATTTTTGGGTTTAATCTTGGGTGCATCCAAAGGAGATTACCTATTTTGGTAATTGTAGTGTATTTGGAGGATCATCCATATTCCTATAGCTCAAGATCTACAAAGGTAGGAGACCTTTGTAGTGCCCTTACTTGCCTTAAACCATTGTAAGGATTTTTGTCTTAAGATGGTTTTATACCATTTTTTTATATTTTTATTTGCATGCATGTAGATTTAGACCATATTAAATTAATTTGTAATTTTAATATCATAAGATGAGTATTAACATGGTCTAAATGTCTAACAACATGTCACATGTCACACATTACAATTGACAAAATACAAAATGTAAAATGGAAATCCACTTTAGTGTAGTGGGAGCCGGTTTTAATGGGTAGTTTTAGGGTGTGTGTAGTTGTTATTTTATGGATTAAACATAATCATCATACCTAAACACACCTAAGCTAGCCTATTGTTTTGGTAAGACAAAAAGCTAGTCTATTGTTTTGGTAAGACAAAAAGCATGAGCATGCCTCTTTTTGATAAGAGGAAACCGGCACCCCCCCCCCCCCCCCCCATAAAACAGGAGAAGAAGTTCTCATTTTATTTAGAAAGATGATTATTCTTATGCTCTTACTCCTCCCTCTCTCATAAATAGTTTATGTTCATAAAATTTGTTCAAAAATCTAATATTATCACAAGAATACTAGTGTAGTATTTATGTTAATACTAGATTTAATAATTTAAGGTTACTAGTAATATTATCTAGTTAATAATATTATTAGTGTTAAGGGTAAGTCTTGGGTGCAAGTAAGAGGAGAGTTTCTAATTTGGAACTTTGGTTTTTGGAGGATCATCCTAAAGTGATTAAGCTCAAGAACAAGGTTAGGAAGGTGTCCTACCTTATGCCCAAATAAATCGGTCCACCATTTTGAAAGGGTAAAACCGTTTTTCTCCTTATTTCATTTATTTAAATATTGCACGCAACTAGATCTATTATTCTAAATTAGTGAGTAATTTAGAAACTAATTAGAGGAGTCTAATTAGGGGTTAAAGAACCTAACAGTGAGATGTCTTAGTCGACATCCTAGCTTTCACAAGTTGTAGACTTGCTTAGCTTTATTTGTTGTCAAGTTTGTAATCCTTCTCATTATTAACTAAATAATAGGATTGTTTGTATTTAAAAGAAGTTGTGAATGCTTGTTGTTTCTTCCATCCATTTCATAAAGGTAATTCGGTTTGAATTATCCTAAACATTGCACTTGCGAAGGGAATTTTTGTGGGAAGGGAGAAAGGCTCTTTCTTTTGTTTTTTGTGTGGAAAAGGGAATGTTTTCCCTTCCTCTTTTGTTTTGAAGTTGGTATGGGTGATTTTTGTGTGTGGGGATGGTTGTATCCTTCTTGCGTAATAAAGGACAGCCTACATATCCACCTGAAGAGGTGAAATCAAACCATGATCGTAGTTCGAATGTTTTGTAGATTTTGTTTGGGTGTTGTGGTTGTATCCTTCTTGTGTAAGAAAGGACTGCCTACGTATCAACCTGAAGAGGTTAAATCAAACCATGCTCATAGTTCAGGTTTTTGGTTAAGTGCAAATGGATGTTGCCTATGACAGATCAAAGGTTGTTTGAAACCTGGCACGGTGCCATAACTTAGACTCGATAAAACATGCAATTTCAAATCAGAACACTTTGAGGAATTGACTTGAAAGGGAGTTCGTGGTCACTAGTTGTGAAACTAGGGTAAGGTTCGTGGTTACTAGGGTTCAAAGGCAGTATTTCTTGAGTTGGTCTAGGTTGGTCGGGTTTGTGAAATCCTCCCCGTCTAGGTCACTCAGTCTCACTGTGCCCCCGAAAGTATTTTCTTGATCAGGTATGGCCCAACCCAATTGGGTTTGAATTGCCCCCTCGGATCGATGGGTAACGGTGCTCGAACGGTCTTGAGGAGCAAGTCGCCTTCTTTGATGTTCTTGGGTTTGAATTTTTTGTTGAATGCCCGTTGTATACATTGCTGGTATAGATGGACGTTGTGCAAGGCATTGAGTCACCGTTTGTCGAGGAGTTTGAGTTGTTCAAACCTTCGGCGGGTCCATTCCGCCTCAGGAACTTGACTTTCCAGTAGGATGCATAGAGATGGGACCTCTAACTCTTCTGGTTGAACCGCCTCCATACCGTATGCTAGGTAGAAGGGTGTGGCTTCTGTTGGTGTTCGAATGGAGGTTCGGTACCCCAAAAGTGCGAATGGGTGTTTGCTCGTCCAATCGTGGTAATTATCTTGCATCTCTTTTATGATGGTGATAAGAGTTTTGTTTGCTGCCTCTACTGCTCCGTTGGTTTGGGGACGATTGGGGGATGATCGATGTCGTTTGATCTTGTATTTGACCAGTAAGGCTTGTGTTTCCGCCCGGAAGTGGGAGCCTTGGTCGCTGATGATTTCATGGGGTACCCCATATATGCAGATGATGTTATCCTGGATGAACTTGGCCACTTGTTTGGCGATCAAGACTGCATAGGACTGTGCTTCCACCCATTTGGTGAAGTAGTTGATTGCGACGAAGACGAAGCAATGTCCTTTGGTGCCTATCGGGATGACTTTTCCGATGATGTTGATGCCCCAGGTCGAGAAAGGCCAAGGTGATGTCATGGTGTATAAGAGGGATGGTGGTATGTGTTGTATGTTGGCGAAGATTTGGCAATTGTGACAATGTTTGACGTAGTTTCTGTAATCGTCTTCCTTGGTGGTCCAGTAGTAACCTAACCACATGATTTTTCGGGTTAACATCATTGCACTCATTTGAGGGCCGCATTCTCCGTCGTGGACCTCTTCCATGACTTTTTTGGCTTTGTGGTGATCAATGCAAAGGAGAAGATTCTCTTGGGGTGTTCTTTTGTATAGTTGTTCTTGTTTTATCACGAATTGTGATACAAGGAAACGGATGGCTCTTTGTCCTCTTGTATCTGAGTTAGGAGAGATTTCATTTTTAGTTTTGTAGTTGAGGATGGCTTGGTACCAAGGTTCGACATGGTTCTCCTCGTCGTTGTTGATGGCGCAGATGTGAGTTGGTTCGCTCCTTCTCTCGACACATAGGGGCATCGATGTCATGTCGTCAGGTATGTTGACGAGCGCGGAAAGTTTTGAGAGGGCTTCAGCAAATTGATTTTCATCTCATGGCAAGTGGAAGTAGTCGACTTGGTCGAAGAATTCGGCCTCTTAATTAATTTTTGCTCGGTAGGGTGCTAAGCTGTCGCTTCGGATTTTCAATGACCCGGACACCTGATTGATGAGGAGTGAGGAATCGCCGTGGACCCTCAATCTCTTGATGCCAAGTGTTATGACTGTTTGTAGGCCGATGAGGCATGCTTCGTATTAGGCGGCATTGTTGGTGCCGGCGAAGTCTACCTTGTTCGAAATCGGAACATTTTCTACTTCTGGTGATATTAGAAGGATTCCTACCCCGAAGCCTCTCAGGTTTGATGCATCATCAAAGTATAGGTCCCATGCGTCAGTATCGGCACAAAGGATGTCTTCGTCAGCATGTGACCATGTGTCGGTCGTTGGATCCTCGTTGACGAGATTTTCTGCTAGGAAATCGGCAACTGCGCTTCCCTTGATAACCTTGAGGGGTATGAACTTGATGTCAAATTATGATAGCATGACTGTCCATCTCGACAGCGTTCCGTTTAGTACGGGTTTTTCGAAGATGTATTTGACCGGGTCCATCTTGGAGTAGATGTGAACCGTGTAGCTGAGCATGTAATGTCGCAGCTTCTTTATTGACCAGAAAAGCGCAAGGCATGTCTTTTCTAGTTAGGTGTACCTTGTTTCGTACTCGATGAACTTTTTGCTGATGTAGTAGATGGCTCGTTCTTCGCCGTCAAGTGTTTGTGCTAGCATTTCTCCCATGGCTGTGTCGGTGATAGTCAGGTATAGGAATAAGGGAATTCCCTGCTGAGCTGGCGTAAGGAGAGGAGGCTTGGATAGGATTTTCTTTATCCTGTCGGAGGCCTTTTGACAGTCGTCATCCCAATTGGTGTGATCGGAGGCGCGAAGCTTCTTGAAGATTGGTTCACAAATCATAGTGAGCTTGGCTATGAAGCGACTGATGTATTGGACTTGACCGAGAAATCCCCGAATCTCCTTCTCGTTTTTAGGACGAGACATTTGTTGAAGAGCCTTGATTTTGGTAGGGTCGATCTCGATGCCCCTTTTGCTGACGACGTGTCCCAGGAGTTTTCCGGAGGTGACCCTGAATGCACACTTCTTAGGATTTAGTCTCATGTTGTATTTCCAAAGACGAGCGAAGAATTTTTGAAGGGCGCTGATGTGAAAATCCCGCTCTTTTTATTTGACGATCATGTTTTCGACATATACCTCAACCTCCTTGTGCATCATGTCATGCAGGAGAGTGGTGGCAGTTCTTTGGTAAGTTACTCCTGCGTTGATTAGGCCGAAGGGTATGACGGTGTAGCAATACGTACCCCATTGTGTAGTGAATGCAGTCTTGTGCATGTCTTCCTTGGCCATTTTGATCTGGTTGTACCCAGCATACCTGTCCATGAATGATAATAGGGCGTGCTCGGCCGTATTGTCTACCAGGATGTAAACATGTGGCAGAGGGAAGTCGTCCTTTGGACTTGCTTTGTTCAGCTATCCGAAGTCAACGCAAAACCGAATTCTCTCATCTTTCTTGGGTACGGGAACTATGTTGGCCACCCAGTCAGAGTATTCGGACACTTTGATGAATCCGGCTTTGAACTGTTCGTCTACCTCTTCCTTGATTTTCAGGGTCCATTCAGGACATATACGACGCAACTTTTGTTTCACGGGCTTAGCTCCGGGTTTAACGGTCATCCTGTGCTCTGCAATCTCTCTGTCGATCCCAGGCATATCTTTGTAGGACCATGCGAATACGTCCTTGTATTCGTGCAGAAGGTCGATGAATTGCTGTCTTTCCGAGGGGTCAAGGGTGGTCCCTATCCTGAGTTCTTGATGTGTATTGTCGGTCCCTATGTTGATGGGTTCGGTCTCCTCGATGATGGGTGTCATGTCTTATCGTTTGTCAAGTTCTTTGGCTAGGTGAGGTGGGTAGTAACTCAAGTCAAATTCCTCATATTCGTTTAGAATGGCATTGCAGTTAAATTAAGACGAGTCGTAAGCAAACTTAGCGTTCATTAAGTTGACTTGAGCGAAAATCTCGGATAAGACTGACATCTCATGGGCAGTAAGAGGCGACACAGTAGAGGAGGTGGCCCCTGGAACAAGCTCCAGGTTGCTACCCTCTGCGAGAGTGGGGATGACCCTAGTTGACTCGGCCTCGGAGGCAGCCACAAGTTTGTGATAAAACAGTGGAAAGGGGACTTTGACTGAGACATCAGGAGCGGTAGGAGCTAAGACAGACTCTGACTCAGACTCAGACTCAGACTCAGACTCCTTCTCGTCTTCACTTTCCGCTTTGAACATAGGGCCTTCTCCAGTATTGATCTTGAGAATGTGGCATTAACGATCGGTCCACTTGACAGTTTTCCTGCAGCCTTGTGTAGCTTTCTCCGGGTCAGCATCAGACATTAAGGCGGTGGGATCAAACTGGCTATACTTTAGAGCGATGTTGATGATGTCCTCATAGCCGAGGTGCTTGATGTTGTCTTCTCTGAAGAAGAGACTCACAGCTTGCCCGTCAAGGCACGAGGTCGATTGAGATTTGGTTGACGCAGCTTTGGTGTTGTCAGGGATGAAGTAGCAGTCCTGAAAGACCTCTACGCCTGAGTGTTTAACCTTTGTTATAGGGTCGTAGATTGGCTCCGGAAAGCCGTTGTAGAGCTGAACCTCACCCTCGGCGACGAAGTATCCGTCGAGAGTCAAATGGTAGGGACGGAGGACGACTCCATGCTTTTTGCGCTTCCATATTAGGAGGTTCATTTCCTGGATATCATCATCGGTTGGCTCATAGCCTAACCCAAAGGGGATGTTGGGGACCTTGGCCTGTTTCATGGGAGACAAGGTGCTCTTCAGCAGATTGAGAGGTAGGCCCGGGAAATAACCCTGGCGCATCAGAATGCGAATGACTGTGAGGTTTGGAGAATGGGTCACAATCAAAGGGTGTTGATTCCTCGGTTAGGGCATTCAGAGCCTGGAATCCCCACATTTCACATTCGTCCTCTTCAAAGACTTGAGAGGCTATCCCCTTCTTCATGATAGCCTTGATCGGGGGTGCGGGAATTATGATTGTTTTTCCGTTGAAAGGGACCCTGATTTTCTGATTAAGGGTTAAGGTGACGGCCATGGCGGCGTGAATCCAGGGGTGTCCCCGAAACATGTTAAAAGAGGCGTCAATGTCGACCACCTGAAAACTGGCTTGCCTTACGACTGGTGCCGTCATAGGCGCGTACCCCTTGATTAGTCGGGACCAAGTCAGCTTCCTTGATACCGAGTTTATAACCCTTCTTGAGGGAAATGACATTGACCGCAGATCCGGCATCCACTAGAACCATAGGCACATTCTTCTTGAGGTATTGTACCGTGATGTACAGGGCCAGGTTATGGTTGGCTCCGATTGGAGGGATAGCTTCGTCAGAGAAGATGACCGGGTTGCTCAGGTCGGGGACATCCCTTGTCATATGTGCTACCACTACTTCAGGAGAGGAGATAGAGGGGACTGTTAACTTTCCCAAGGCTTTTAACAAAGCCTGCCGATGTTCGAAGAACGTAGCAATCAGTAGCCAAATTGAAATTTCGGTCTTCGCCTTTTGCAGTTGTTTAAGGATCGCGTTTTCGGGAACCTTGGGTTTAGTGTCCACGCCTGGGGTGAGTTGGTCATTCATTGTTGGAATGGTTGTTGAATTGTTCGGATTTTAGTAGGGGCGTCCATACCAGGTAAGATGACCTATCTCTTTTGCTTGTTTGCCCTTTCCCAGAACAATGTAGACATCCTCTGTGTCGTCTCTCCAGATACCGTTGATTTCGGGATCGCGAGGGTACCTTGAAGGGATATTACTCGGCGGGTAATTCTTTTAGGGGAAGTTCTTGTGGGGGTATTTTTTGTGGGGTTGATTATTATGGTTATGATTGTTGTGGGGTTGATTATTGTGGGGAGCATGCCAGAATGGTTAGGGAGCAATCCTTTCTGGTAATGGGAGTTATGGGTGCTTGGAGGACCCTCCCTTGGGCGTGGCGTTGGTGTTGGTGGGTTGAAAATCAACCGGTGGTAGGCGTCCTCAAGTCGGGTAATCCTTTCTGAGAGACTGGCTATGGCTTCTTCAACCTGTTGGAACATGGTGAGCATGGTTGTAGCACTGAACACGAACATCCCGTCCGGGGTATCCTTTTCCAAGGCATTCACCTTGTCATCAATAAGCAAGAAGAGGTGTGAGCAATCCAGAGTCGGCTCGTCACCAGAGATGGCATGGATTCCCAAGGGGTTTGTCTTTTTATTTGGTTTTGTTGGTGGAGGCAAAGGTAGTTCCCCTTTCTCAATCGTATCTTGAATGGCGTGCTTCAGTTTAAAGCAGGCTTCCGTGTCATAACCTTTACCCTAGTGGTATTAGCAGTAGGCATTGGGATTCCAGAAACGGGTTTTCTTAGCCTCGAACGCGTCAGGAGTGGGCCCAATCGGCTGTACTTTACCTTAATCCATGAGTCTTTTTAGGGCACTGGCATAGGTTGTTCCCAAGTTTGTGAATACCCTTTGAGGACGCTCAGTTTTCGTTGTGGTTGGTTCGAGGTGGTTGACCTCGTCGATTTTGTTTGTTTGACTATAAGGACGAGACCCGGTTGATGTAGATCCCTGATAGCCCCTACCGGTGGTTTTAGCTAGAACGCCCTTGCGGAGGTCATCTTCAATGCGGGTTCCGCGGATTTGTAGGTCCTGGAATGTTTTGATGTTTTGATATCTCAGTAGGTTGGCATAAACTAGGCGGAGGTTATTGACAAACTTCTCCACCAGAGTTGATTCACTTGGCTTACTGACCAATTGCGTGCTTACCCTCCTCCAACGGATGAGGAATTCTGTGAACTCTTCCGTATCATTCTGAGTCAGGACCTCAAGAGTGCGGGTGTTGGCTTGGATTTCGACGTTGTCGGCGTACTGTTTGGCAAATTCAACGGCGACTTTGTCCCAAGTGGTAGTACTCTTGGGGTCGAGGGAATAGTACCATTGGCGGGGAATTGGTTCTAGGGATGACGGAAAGATTCGGGAGAAAAGTTCCTGCTTGACCCCCTTGATAAACATGTAGTCCTTAAAGGCTCGAATGTGATTGAGCGGGTCCTCCACTCCCTTAAACTTGGGTACATCAGTCAAGGTAAAGTTGTCGGGCAATTGATCCCCAACGGGTTCGAATCTTCGATTGTTCTCAAGGTGGATGTTGTTAGCACGGGCTAGGAGTTGTTCTTCCAAGAGCTTGAGCCTTTTATCAGTTTCGGTCAAAGATGGAGTGTTGTGTTCTCCGGTTTCCTTATTTTCCAAGGTGTCGATACAGGTCTCGACACGGTCCAAGGTGACCTTAAGAACGGTGTGTAGGCTGGCTAGCTGAGAAGTCGTGAGATCTCTGTTGTCATCGTAGTTGTTGTATGATGCTGAAGCCGGGGCCATGGCTTTGAGGCAAAAAATGGCTCACGTTGCAACCCGATCCGACACGGTTTAACGACTAAACGCAGACATCACAAAAGACGGGAAGACACTTCAAACCCAACAAGACGAGGGCAACCGTGTGTGGTGCCTCGGTGCTGACTCGATTTATGATGTGACTGTTGGAGTTTTTGTCCTCCACAATAGTGCATGATAATATTATTAAATATCATTAAGGAATATGCATGGGATATTCATTGGCAATACTAGTCAGCTGATCAACATATAACGGTAATGGTTGGCCAGCTAGGGTTTGACGTTACTGTCGTGAGACGGCGGTGTTCAGCTGATCCCATTTAGTCACACCTAAAGGAACGAGCACAACACGAAAGCTAATTAATTGTATGAGATACAGTTTAAATTAGTCCCTTGATAAATTGACTAAAAAGTTAGTCGATTAAATTAATTTAGAGAGATATTGAGTTGTGAACTCGAGGCGCGAAAATTATTATTTAATTATGCGATAATTGAATAATAAATTATTTGAGACGGGAATTAATGATTAAACGGTTAATTGTTAAATTAGTACTAATTTACTAATGTGATTAGTGTTGGTACGTAAAATATGATATAAAGCGCGGAAGCAATTAACAAATTAAATGTGACGATTTAAGACCCGAATTTCTGCAACTAACAAAAACAGAATAGCGAAAACAAAAGGCTTGTTTTTGTGATTTTATGACGCAATAACAGCAGTAATACTACCGAAACAACGGATGAACAGTGACGAATGAATAGTGACGGGTGAACAGTAACGATGAATAGTATGATGGTGAATAGTAACACGAATGAACAGTACAATCACGAAACAAGAAAGGGATATTTAGCCTTGAGATTCGACCTGAATTCGCAGCTAATAACGAAGGAGTTCGGAGCCCGAACACAAATCGCGAATGACTTGAAGTACGTTCTCAAATCTAGGGTTTGGTGATCAAACTTGATCGGGTTTTCTGAGTTTTTATTAATCGATGAATCAGAAAAGCATCAGCTATTACAATGCCTTATATAGGCTGGAAAATAAGCTAATAATCTGACCTAATAGTATCTCCTATGAGATATTATTCTTGCATAATAATATAAAATAAATAAACTCCTAAAAACTGAAATAGGAAATAACATAATAAGGAAATAACATAAATAATAAATAACAGAATACGGAATAAATTAAAGCTCTTAAACAGCAGCTCTTGCCCACGCCTAAGGCAGCTTCTCATGTGTAACTTACGGAACAACGATGATCAAGACTCCGACTCCTTGGACTTGGAAATGCGAGCCCAAGTAAGCACTCATTCTAGAATTAGCAACAACCAGGTCTTGTTCACTTGTCGGCCCAATCGTGACCTCCTCGACATCAAATGCATCACCCCCTTCCTCTTGAAAGGGAATTGACCTCAATTCCGACAACCCCTCATCATCTAAGTATGGCGAAAGATCTCCCACATTGAATGTGGCGTGAACTCGATAGTCTCCGGGAAGTTCAAGCTTGTAAGCATTGTCATTCACCTTTCCAACTACTTTATAAGGACCCTCGGCTCGAGGCATGAGCTTGTTCTTGCGCTTTCCTGGAAAGCGTTCCTTCCTCAAATGCAACCAAACTAGATCACCCGGTTCAAAGAGTCTAGGCATACGGTTTTTGTTTGATCTTTTCTTGTAAGCCTCATTTACCGTTTCAATTCGTTTCTTAACCTGCTCATATAATTTCATCATTGATTTGAGCTTAGACTCAGCATCCTTGTGCACCAACGCATCACTAGGAAGCGGAATTAGATCAATAGGCAGGTAAGGATTGACGCCATACACTACTTCGAATGGAGAGTGCTTCGTAGCTACAGTAGGAGTCTGATTGTATGCAAACTCGGCATGAGCTAGCTTGATATCCCAATCCTTTTGTGTCTTGCTAACCAGCGCTCTAAGTATAGTTCCCAAAATACGATTAGTAACCTCGGTTTGCCCATCAGTTTGGGGATGATGCGAGGTACTAAACTGCAACTTCGTACCCAATTTCCTCCACAAAGTGTTCCAGAAATAGCTTAAGAATTTCGAGTCTCGATCCGACACAATTGTTTTTGGGACACCATGTAAACGCACTATTTCTCGGAAATACAAACCAGCCACATTCGCAGCATCGTCGGTCTTGTGGCATGGTATAAAATGTGCCATTTTCGAAAAGCGATCAACCACAACCATTATAGCATCCTTACCTCGCTGTGTTCTTGGGAAAGCGACGATAAAATCCGTTGATACATCCTCCCAAGGCCGATTAGGAACCGGTAAGGGCTGATATAAACCTGGCTTGAAGTTACTCTTCGCGAGATGACAAGTAGCGCACTTGCTCAACAAATTCTGTATATCACCCAACATCTTCGGCCTATAAAAATGCTCGTGTAAGATTTCGAGCGTCTTTTGAGTACCGAAATGACCAGCAATGCCGCCACCATGAGCCTCCCTAACCAACAATTCTCTAACTGGATGCTTAGGAACAGATAAACGATATCCCTTGAAGAGAAACCCGTCTTGCAGTATGTAATCCTTGAATGAACCAGCAGCGCATTCATTAAAAATCTCGCTAAAATCAGCATCGCTTGGGTAATACTCTTTCAACATCTCGAAACCAAGTAGCCTTACCCCAAGAGTTGTAAGTAATGCATAACTGCGAGATAACGCATCAGCTACCACGTTGCTTTTACCCTCCTTGTACTTGGATGAGAAATAAAACGATTGAAGAAACTCGACCCATTTAGCATGTCCTGGATTAAGTTTCTGCGGCCCGTTAATGTATTTCAGAGATTCATGATCAGAATGCAATATAAAATGATTCGGCCTCAAATAATGGCTCCAATGATCCAAGGCTCGAACAATAGCATAGAATTCCTTTCCGTATGTCGAATAATTACAGCGAGCTCTACCCAATTTCTCTGAGAAATAGGCTATGGGACGCTTTTCTTGGACAAGAACAACCCCTATCCCGACACCACTATCATCGCACTTAACTTCAAATGGTTTTGCAAATCAGGAAGTGAAAGAATCGGTGCTTCACATAGCTTCTGTTTAATCAACTCGAAAGCTCGTTGGGCTGCTGTACCCCAAACGAACGAGCCCTTCTTCAAGCACTCGGTAATAGGACTCATAATGGTACTAAAATCCCGAATAAAACGACGATAAAATGAAGCCAACCCATGGAATGAACGTACCTCAGTCACGGTTGTAGGTACTGGCCAAGAACGAATAGCTTCTACCTTAGTCTTATCCACCGACACCCCATGCTTAGAAACGACATAGCCAAGAAAGACAACTTCATTGACCAGAAATCAGCACTTTTCGGTTTTGCCATATAATTTTTGAGCCCTTAATACCTCAAAAATAGCCCTTAGATGACACAAATGCTCATCTATGCTTCTACTGTACACAAGTATATCATCTAAATAAACAACAATAAATTTGCCAAGAAAAGGTTTGAGTACCTCGTTCATTAGTCTCATGAAGGTGCTAAGTGCATTCTTGAGCCCGAAAGGCATAACCAACCACTCGTACAGGCCGTGCTTGGTCTTGAATGCGGTTTTCCATTCATCTCCTTCCTTCATTCTAATCTGATGGTATCCACTTCGCAAATCGATCTTTGAGAACACCGCTGAACCATGAAGCTCATCTAACATATCATCAAGTCTCGGGAGAGGAAATCGATACTTGATAGTTATGTTATTGACAGCCCTACTATCGATGCACATTCGCCACGAGCCATCTTTCTTTGGGACTAACAAGACCGGAACAGCACATGGACTTAAGCTCTCACGCACATAGCCACGCTCCATCAATTCGTCAATTTGGCACTGCATCTCCTTAGTTTCCTCGGGATTACTTCGATAAGCAGCCTTATTAGGTAATGGAGCTCCTGGAATCAAGTCAATTTGATGCTCGATTCCTCTTATTGGCGACAAACCAGAAGGCAAATCATCCGGGAATACGTCTGCAAATTCAAGAAGCAACTCGTTGATAGCACCGTGATCACTTACTTTTGGTTGGGCCTGATTTAAGGCTATGAGCGCATAAACACACCCACCATCGTCGAGCACCTGTTCCACCTCTTTTTCATTCGCAAACATGGTTAAACGTGGCTTCTTACCTCTACCCGAATACATGGAACGAATAGCCTTCGGGATCATAGGCTTCAATGTTACCTTCTTACCATCAGAGAACAAAGTGTACTCGTTACTCCTCCCATGGTGCGTTACATCCTTATCAAATTGCCAAGGACGTCCCAAAAGCAAATGGCACACATCCATAGGTATAACATCGCATAAAACCTCATCCTTGTAAGGACCCATTGTAAAATTCACTCGCGCCTGTTTCGAAACCTTCACTTTACTACCGTCATCAAGCCAATGCAAAGTATAGGGCTTTGGATGCGGTGTAGTCACGAGAGCAAGCTTTTCAACCAACTCCGTAGCAGCAACATTGGTGCAACTCCCACCATCGACAATTACGCTACACTACTTATCACCAACCTGACATTTTGTGTGAAAAATCTGATCTCGATGTTCTATTACCACCGGTTCAACCTTAGAGTGCAACATACGTCGTAAGACCAAAGTATCATACATAGGAGCTTCATAAGACAACTCCTCATTCTCGGTCTCCTCTTCTTCATTCAACACAAACAGTCCCTCTTCCTCAACAGCTAAATCATAAGATAACTCATCACGCAAATCCATAGCCTCCAGTAATGTAACAACTCGTTTGTTAGGGCAATCACTTTTGAAGTGACCAAACCCCTGGCATTTGAAGCAACGAACCTTAGCTAGGTCCCTTTCTTTGTTACTCGATTCAGGCTTATCACGGGTGAGTGTTTTAGGTATGGTGGCAGCCGTGACTACTGTAGACACGGGTCCTCCAGCCTTAACTCCCTCGGGTTTAGTCCAACCACTACTCTTAGGAGTGAAACTAGTGCTAGATCGATTTAATTTCGATTGACTCTCGACCTTTAAACACAATTGGCATAACCTATCATAGGAATCATAGTTCTGCAACTCAACAGTATTAGCAATGTTTTTATTCAATCCCCTAAGAAACCCCGCCATCTTTTGTTCCTCTAGTTCCTCCAAATCACTCACCAAAGCGAGTCTTTCAAATTCAGCAATGTGATTGGTAATTGACAAACTACCCTGACTCAATTCAGCAACATTCTGATATAGATCAATCTTATAGCTTTTCGGAACATACCTCTATCTGAGCTTTCCCTTTAAGGCTTCCCACGAGTTCAGCTTTTCCTTGTCATCCCTTGCTCGATTTGCTTTGAAATTTTCGAACCACAAGGATGCATTCTTCACCAATTTCAAAATAGCATATTTGCAACGCTTCTCATCAGAAACATCCTTGAACTCGAACAATCGCTCCATATTTCGTTCCCATTCAAGGTAATCCTCGGGGTCAGTGCCTCCGTCAAACTCAGGTAACTCCGTCACCTTAAACTCATCTATAAGAGGCCGCCTTGTAGGACCACGACCACCATCTTCAGGCACATTCCTCAACAAGTCACGCAATTGGCGAAGTAAATTGTTGTCGAAATCACCCATCGACCTTGCTCTGATTACCACAAATGATATAAAACGCAGAAGCAATTAACAAATTAAATGTGACGATTTAAGACCCGAATTTCAGCAACTAACAAAAATAGAATAGCGAAAACAAAAGGCTTGTTTTTGTGACTTTATGACGCAATAACAGCAACAATACTAACGAAACAACGGATGAACAGTAACGAATGAATAGTGACGGGTGAACAGTAACGATGAATAGTATGACGGTGAATAGTAACATGAATGAACAGTACAATCACGAAACAAGAAAGGGATATTTAGCCTTGAGATTCGACCTGAATTCGCAGCTAATAACGAAGGAGTTCGGAGCCCGAACAACAATCGCGAAAGACTTGAAGTATGTTCTCAAATCTAGGGTTTGGTGATCAAACTTGATCGGGTTTTCTGAGTTTTTATTAATCGATGAATCAGAAAAGCATCAGCTATTACAATGCCTTATATAGGCTGAAAAATAAGCTAATAATCTGACCTAATAGTATCTCCTATGAGATATTATTCTTGCATAATAATATAAGATAAATAAACTCCTAAAAACTGAAATAGGAAATAACATAATAAGGAAATAACATAAATAGGAAATAACAGAATACGGAATAAATTAAAGCTCTTAAACAGCAGCTCTTGCCCACGCCTAAAGCAGCTTCTCACGTGTAACTTAAGGAACATCGATGATCAAGACTCCGACTCCTTGGACTTGGAAATGCGAGCCCAAGTAAGCACTCATTCTAGAATTAGCAACAACCAGCTCTTGTTCACTTGTCGGCCCAATCGTGACCTCCTCGACATCAAATGTATCAAAATATATGTGTAGATGTACACGTATATATACACAGTGTTTTAGACGATATTAATTGGGAATCATTTAAACATAAATCGATGTTTAAATAAAATTTACACTTATTTGTGTGACAAATATAAGAACCAAAATGGACCCATAAATAGGTCACTTTGGACCGTGTAAGTGCATGTGGTAGTGTGTGTGTGTGTGTATGTTGCTTTAAACACCATCATTTCTCTTACACATTTAAATATCCCCATATTTCATTTTGTTCTAACCAATTCACATGAACATTGGGTGGAATAAAATAAGAAGGAAAATCACTCCTTGTTCCCTCCTCCAACCGTCCTCCTCTATGACACACCACATTGGTGTTGTTCATTTTTACTCGTTTTTGCATGTGGAAAAATAGTTCTTCTCTCTAAAAATCAAAACAAAATTATTAAGAGTTAATAATTCAAAACAAAAATTACTAAGAGTGTTAGTAATAGATTTGTATATTTTTCAAGGGCCGTCTTACATAATATCTAGTTAATATTAGTAAGATTTTGGGGTATGTTCTTGGGTGCTTAAGAAAGGAGGTGTTCTACCTTGCACACTTGAAGATGGAGGATCTTGCCATTTATTTTAAGCTCAAGAACAACTAAGAGGGTGATCTTTGTTGTGCCCAATATTACCTTTCTCAATGTAAGGAAAATTTAGCTTAAATATTACATGCATATTACATAGATCCAACGATTTCTAAAATAAAGATTTTGATAACCTAATTAGAGAGGTCTAATTTTGGGATTATGGTCCTTCATGTGGTATCATGAGCTTTGGCTTGTATTATGCATGTTAATTTTAAGCATTTTAATTTAATTATGAGATAATTTTAATTTCTTAAATGGTGCTAAAATGAAGATTTTTGCACGAATTTTTTTGCTTGCATACCTTCTGATCTCAAATGATTCGTGGTCAAATTTGGTGAGTTTTGGAATTATTTTGCTATTTTTAATCATTTTTATGGTAAACCGAGTCGGAAATATCGTATTTTGGTTAAGAGGTTAACTAAAATAGTTAAACTTGGATTCTGACCTTGATTTTTTTTATATGTTATCACTTGCAATTTTTAAAAATGTTTTGTAAAATTTCATAAAAAGTTATGAAGATTTGCATGTTTAATGATTTTTATTGGTTAAAAATTGATTATTTTATTCAAAAATAATAAACGGAATTTTATGGGTATGAAATTTTTTGGTATATTCCAAAATATGATTTATATGATAAAAGTGAAATTTAGAAAAAGTTTTCACATTTTTGTTGTTTATTGGATTTTATTCCATAAAATCCGATAAATATGGATGTTTTTTGTTCATAAATTCAATTCGAAATTTTTGGACTTAATTTTTGACCTTTTTAGGTCCCTGGGAGAGACCCAGAATGTACACAATTTTTGCGTCAAAATTTTGTAATGGTTAAAATGATTTTTGAATTGTTTATCAAGGTCGTGATAAAAAACTGATTTAAATAGCACATGGATAATATCAATTCAAACTAATTCTTATTAAGAAATTAGTGTGGACTAATTTTGAGTTTTAAATCAGTTTAGACAATTAGTTTGAGCTTAAATGAGATTTAAGTGTTGATTATTGATTTTTACTGGGTAAAAATCGATAAATTCCGCAAAACCGAGTTATTTTTAAAAGATTGTGCTAAAGGGGTGATTTAGGCATGAAAGTTACAGCATTTTATTTATTTTTATTGTTGAATGAATGAACTTCATTTATTTAATTATTTATGCAATTTTTGTACCTAGTATGGCCTAGTTTATTTTAATCCTTATTACCCGAAATGTAAGGGAGTAACGGTTTGTTTGTAATTTAAATACGACCTCGTATCGTCGGTTTGTAATTAATTAATATTTTTTATTTATTTAATTAATTAATGTATAATAGGAATAGCTATGTAATTTGATTGTAATAGTTATTTTTACCGGTGTTTCCAAAAGACGGAATTTACATCGAGACGGAGTCTATTTTGGAAGAGGTTCCAAATCCCACAAGACAGTGCATGCTTGGAAGATGTTCCAATCGAGATGCTAGGGACCAAGGAGTTCGTTTCCGAATATGTAATTATCTAGTTAATTTGATTAGTTAGGTGGCCATACTAGGATTTATCCGTTTTTGCATGTTTTATTTATTTTATGCAAGTTCATCATGCCGAAATCACCACACATGCATTTTATTTGGTTTCATGCTTTTATCTTTCTATTGTCGATTTAAAGATCGAAAATTCACCTAGTTATTTAACATAAAGGAGAATGATAACTAATTGACAAGATCTCTCACATTCTTTTAATCTAAAATTGAGATTAGCCTTACCAATTATTAACACCTATGAATCCCTTGTTCATTAGAGCCACGCTCGCCCAAGCGGGGTGTTCTCTTTTTACCTCGGGTAAGTAGGGTGATAACGGTTATCACGCGCCAAATTTGGTTGAACTCAACGGGGTATAAGACGGTCTTGTATTCCGGGGCTAGTAGATGGATTTGTTGAGATCAGTCGACCAAGAGTTCTAAAGGTAGAATTATTCAAGCGTTGACTTACCGAATTTAGATACTTATGGGATGTTTCGCCCAAGCATTGCCTATTTTTGTCTAAAGACAGATCTTGGAATCATTTATATAATTTAGTGAGAGGTCATTATATAAATGGACTTGTTAAAAATGTTTATCAAGTTTTTATAAAATTGAATGTTAATTTTTCCTATTTTTCGTTCATTCTCATAAATATATGACATCGCGCATTTCATCCTCCTTTCATCCTCTATTTATTATTATATTCGTTTCGTTCATTCATATAAAGCTGTTTCTTTGAAGGAATTTGGTAGCAATGACTGGAAACATGGTTTACCAAATCACCTACATAAGCTAACAACGATTCTTGCGATTATTTTACAACTTTACATACATACATATTAAAAAGGGTTTCATGTTGCAAACTCTTATTACGAGTTTAAATTGGAGTCACATTTTATCAAGAGTGTCTTGATTTTGAAAGTGACACCTCCGTCATGATGATGACATATTAGTTTTAATTAATCAAGAGTAATTCAAAAGTTTGTGAAAAGAGTTTTCAAAAACACATAGAATACTCCAATATGATACCGTCAAATGGCTTACTTCAAGAAAGGCCAAATCGATTGTTTATGCGCTAAAGAGTTTAGGCATATGATGACAATTGAACGGTTAGGTAGTCCAATTTCGCAAGAAGTTGATATTTTGCCACATGTTGCACTCACTTTATAGTAATTTACTCTTATTAAGTGTATAAAATATCACGAATGACAAGAAGAGAGGTCTTCATGAGATTCATTTTTGCTTGTTGAAGCAAAGAGGAATGTGAAAGTGAGTGGGAGTTAAGAAGAAGCAACCCTAGATGTATGCGATAGAACAAAGCTGAAAGAGACATCTACTCAAAGGATAGGCTAGTTCCACTATCTTGGTATAAGATATCAAGTATGGGTCATTTCTTTGTAAAGAAGTTTACATGAATTGATAAAACGTAGGATGTCTAGTATAGGACATTTTTGTATCGAAATGATGCTAGAGTAGCAACGATTTCAATAAGGACGAATGTACCTAAATTTAGTTTTAAAAGAATGTAATCATCTATGTTTAAACATAGAAGACATCATTCATGTGATTTAAAACAAAAGGTTGTACCTACTCCTATGATAATTTGGTGGTTAGTTATGACCACTCAAGTTAGAGGTATTTTACATTCTTCACGAAAACTAAATTTTATACAATCTTGTAGATTTTAAAGTCTCTAATCCGGTGAACCCAATTGATAAAACCTCAAGTAAATTCGTTTAACGTATAAATGATTAGCACATCGAACAAACATTTGATTGAGAATCTTATGGTGTGAGTGCATAAATTATGTTCTCGTTTGCAAAAAAGAAACACAAATAGTGAGGTGATTGACCATATACATACGGATTCGTAAGGCCAATAGTAGGTTATATATGCTTCGTTACTTTTACCGTAATGTTAAGTAGATATGAATATTTCGTATCTATTAATAAGACATAAAAGTAATTTTTTTTTTGAAACGTGGAACATTTTCAAAATGAAGTAGTAAATCAAAAGTACGACAAGATCAAAATGTTGATCGGAAATTTCAAAGTAATGACTTTGAAGGTCAAATGGGTAATATCAAGTAATGACCTTAATGATCACTAAGAAGATTGTGAACCAGTTCACATATACCTTCTCCTAGGGACACCATAGAGTATGGTGTAGTCAAGAAGATAAACCGAACTTTATGAAATATAGTTTGAAGTTTTTCGCAATTTTGTAAGCTATTTTCTCACTAAAATTTAAAACTCGACTATAATAGCCTAAATGACTCCATATGATATATGGATAGGAAGGGTCCCTAACTTATCTTTTTTATACATTTGTGAGGGTTATCCAAAATTGAACCACTTGGTTTTTACTCCTTCAAAACGAGAACGAAGAGTTTGTGGCTCGTAATGCTGTCTTTCTAGAAAGATTTTCATTTTCTGAAAGACAGAGTCGGAGAAATTTTGAACTTACAGAAGTCCAAGACCCACAAACTGAGTACAATGTAAGAAGACGTTCTTTATTGAGGCTCAATGGTTATAAGGAGATCATTTTACGATAATATTGCGTTACTTTTCAAAAGTGACGAATCTTCAACCCTCATCAAAGGCTTTTCTATAGTATGAACTCTATGTGATGGCGTGTCACCATGCAATTCGACTTTAAGATGTGATAAGGAAGGAAACATGAGATGTTTTCGAGACTTGATTTGGGGCGAAAACTTTGCACCAAATTAGGTTACCTTGATCTTGTCATAAAGGTTACATAAGATATTTCAATTTTGAGTTGGTTATAGAGAGTTTGGAACAACCCAAAATGCCTTTATCAATTCGTATGTTCTTAGCAATATAGCCTCTCATAAGGATGAGATTCGGCAAAAGGATAATAAAACTGTCTCCTTGGATGAAACTCATGAAGGGAGAAGTTTTGTTGATCTTGTCAATGCTAAGAAGCCTAGCATGCTTGAAAGATCCCTTTTGTGATCTTATATACATCAGTGAATTGGAACCTTGGGTTCAATCATATCATTAATTAGAATTGTATTACTAGAGTTGTCGAGGTACCATGATGATACATGGAGTTCAGTGGGAGCTAAGGTGAGTTTCTTAGTCTAAATATGTGTTTGACATATTAGTGACTAGAAATATTCTCGGGGGAATACTTGAGAGTAGCATGGCGCGTCTTAAATATCTGGATCTAATGAGATAGATCTCCATGGATATTAGCATTTTAGTCAAGAGACTTATGTGATAAGATTCTTGACTCGTTCAAGTTGTTGAACACTAATATGATCTCTTTTGCTTCCGCTGCAGGATCTATTAAATATGCTAAAAGCCACTCTCGTCGGGACTTATCATATTGAGAATATGAGAAGTCATTACCAAATAATTTCCTAGTGAGTGTCACTAGATGATTATCAAGATCATCCTCGAGTACTTGAGAAGCACTGAGAATTTACTCTTGTAGTTTAGAGGAATTTATGAATTTCGTGTAAAAGGATTACACGGAAACATTCCTATGCTTATAATATGTTATGGGCCTAGTTAAGGAATGATTAGCATGTAAAAGATCTATGTGCATAAAGAATAATATGTATAAGAAGTTATACATGTATGTATAAGAAGTTATACATAAAAGATGTCATATGAAGGATTTGTATAAGAGTTATACGTATAAATTATGAACGAAAGGTAAGTACATTACAATATCCGATGTTGTAAAAGAGACAGTAGATATCCAGAGTTTAATGGAACTAGAGTAGTTCTGTTAGCCGAATATCGTCTCCCGGAGACTGTGAAAAAAGTGGGAGTGTTTGACTGGCTTTAGAACCAGAGTCTAAAAACTTGTTTAGACATGTACTCAGAAAGGGTCTATGGCCCTGTTCTTTCTGGCTTTTTAGAGAATTTGCCCGAATCGAATCGAACTGAACCGAATAATCGAATCGAATCGAGCTGAATCGAATCGAATGGAGCTGAATCTGAACTAAATCTGAATCAAATGGAGCTGAGCTGGATCAATCAATCAATAGAGCTAAATCAATCAATCAATGAATCGAATAAAGTCGAATTGAAATGAACTAAACTGAAATAATCATATTAATAATAATAATAATAATATTTAATATTATTGTTATTATCAACTATAATAATAATAATAATAATATTCATAGTATAATACTATTTATACTAAAATTAATATTTTTAAGAAAAAAATTATAATATTATACTCCCTCTGTCCCGGTAATTTATTGTCCCGTTCCATTTTGGGGTGTCTCATTTAATTATTGTCCTTTCTATTTTAAGAATGAACTTGATGAGCAATTTGATCATTCACACTCAATTTGGTCCGTATGTCATTTTATAATTGGCCCCTCCTCTTTCCTTGGTCTTTGTGCCAAAACCAAAGGACAACAATTGACCGGGATAGAGGGAGGAGTATATGAATAATCATAAATTATAATAATGAAAAAATAGTAATTTTTTACTATTAATATTCTTAATAACAATAATAAATAATAATGTCAATATTAATAATGATATTAGTAAAAATAATTGTTTCGAATAAAAACACTCAAGTAAGCGTTGCTCGAATCCGGGTCGGGTCAACGCGCTCCTCTCAGACGATGGCACCTAGAACCTATGCTTGCTCTCTCCGGATGGATCTTTCACGCGTAACAAATAGGGCCTCGGAGGGGTCGCAATAGGTCCTTCTCTGATGCCTTACGGTACTGGTGGATAGTTGGGACCTTGCTTAAAGCTAAGGTTTCCGTGCCCTCTCATAGTAGCTCGAGTAGTCTTACTTCTAGAGAGATGAAGTTGTTGGTGAGAAGTATTTTACCATTGATGGGTGAATAATGAGGTATTTATAGATTTCTATGTGTACCTCAAATGATGGCTGGCAAGCATGGTTACCATATTCGCTATGAATATGCCTTATCGATTCGCGATTCGCTTATAGAAAATGTGTTATATGTATTTTCGAATCGTTGATAGAATTCGCTTTTAACAATTCGTGATTCGTAGAGTATCAAGCGAATCCGTAACCATGTTGGCAAGCGTGTTGACTTGTATGACCCCGTATTGGCTACTGGGTCAAGTCGTTGGGCGTGCCCCATCAATAATATTAATAATAAATGTTATTAATTTTAATAATAATACCAATAATTATAATAACAACAACAACAATACTAATAATAATAATAATAACAATAATAATAATAATAATAATAATAATAATAATAATAATAATAATAATAATATTATTATTAACATTAATAACATTATTATTCATTTTAATAATAATATTCATAATAATAATAATAATAATAATAATAATAATAATAATAATAATAAATAACATTATTATTAACACTATTATTAAATATAATAATAATAATAAAGAATAATATTAAAAAAATAGTATTATTGATAACAAAATTAATAATAACTATTAAATTTAAGATGAGTACTAATAAAAATGAGTGAACTTAATGAAGTTTAATCAATCAATCAATCGAATGGAGCTGAAATGCTGAAATAAATAATCGAATGGAGGAGTCAATCAATCGAATCGAATCAATGGAGCTGAATCGAATCGAATCGAAATGAATCGAATCGAATCGAGCTGAATCGAATCAAGTAGTAAAAAAATAAGCCAGAAAGAACAGGGCCTATGTGATGAAAATATTACATAGAACAAAGGAAAATAACAATGGAAATTAGAGTGATGCAACTGTTGCTAATCCTCTAACCAAAGCCGTTGGCATAAGGTAGACATGATGGTTATGTCATCTCAATGTGATTGAGGAGTATACCTTAATTGCTGAAGATCGTTATGTAAATATTGGATAGAGTATTAATATTTACGTAAGTCATTATCGCATTCAGTGTTTGAGTCTCTTTAAGAACTCACACTACTACAGATACAGGCTATAACAACGGTTAAAAACCGTTGTTATATAAAAAACCGGACGTTGTTAAAGCGTCCGTTGTAAAAGGTTTTAACAACGGTTGGTTTTCTAAAGGAACCCGTTGTTAAAACTATTAACAACGGTTTTAAATATAAAAACCCGTTGTGGAAAGTGTGACTCAATTTTGGGGGGAAAGTTATAACAACGGGTTGTAATATACAAAACCGTTGTTATAACTAAAGACAACGGGTTGTTTCTCAATAACCGTTGTTGTTTGTTTTTAAAAAATAAAAAAAAATTAAATTAAATATTACTAGATGCATGAATAATTACGGCCCGTTATAATTCTGATGCATGCATTATTACTGCCATTCCCGTGCATATGAATGGACAATATGGAATGAGAAGGGTTATAATAAGATTTGAAGCAGCAGAGAGAGATATGGTGATCATTATGGCACAACTTCCTAACATATATATTAATTAAAAAACAACTCAAACCCCACATTACTTAGTATAAATACATGCATTATCTCAACTAACATTCTATTATCTCACTATATATCTCCAAACCCTAACTGCTAAAACAAACTCCAAATAAACCCTAATTAATCTTTCAAACAAACTCCAAACTTCATCAACAAAATGAATGATATCATCCTTAAGACTCTTACTATGATCGAGAACAACAACAGTTTTATCCGCCGGTTGCTCCACATTGAGGACAGTTTCAGGAGCTACCTTGTGGATACTCGATCCGTACTGAAGGACGCCAAAAAAGATGGCTTGACAGAGCAGCAGCAGTTGCAGCTATATGACGATATAGCAACTGCTGAACGGAACCTCCAAATAGCTAAGGAGGAGATGATGGATATCATAGAAGAGAATAAGACTCTCTATGAAAATATAAGAATTGCATTTTTATTAATGTAATTTTTTTTTAATTTATGTATGTATATATATATATATATATATATATATATATATATATATATATATATATTAATTAAGTTTATCATGAATTCCTCTCTATCATCTTGCTTCTTCTTTGTTTTATTTTATTTAATTTGTTTTACTAGCTAATTAAGCAAATAGTACTTAGAGAAATAACATAATGATCGATAAAAACACATACATGCAAATGAAATAATTAGAAAAAGAAAATAGTGACGATGAAAGACGATGAAACCAACAGTGACGGCGAGACTTACCTGATAATTAGAGAAACTAAGAGACGATGAAATCAACAGTGACGGCGAGATGATAAAGCGACGATGAGAAAGAGAGAAAGAGACGTGAGAAAGTGTGTGTTTTGTGTTTGTGTTTGTCCGTGTTTGTGTTTGTGTTTGTGTTTGTGTTAAGGTTTGTGTTTTGTGGCTGTAGCTGATCTGTGTTTGTGTGGTTTATAGTATGGAAAGTATTGACAACGGTTGTTAAACAAAAACCGTTGTTAAAACGTTTTAACAACGGTTGTAAAACAACAACCGTTGTTAAATAAGTTTTAACAACGGGTTTCAAAAATAACCGTTGTGATTACTTTTCACTAAATTTGCGCCAAATTATTAACAACGGTTGTGCATGTTTGATCCGTTGTTAAAACTTATAACAACGGTTATATAACCATAACCGTTGTAATTAATTTTAGTAAAATTCGCGCCATACATTCTACAACGTCTATTGTGATTTTCGTGAATAAGCGTTGTTAAAGGGGCGTTGTAGTTGCCTGGATTTGTAGTAGTGTCAATTATTCAGTTTGATTGAAAACATTGAATACCTTGTTTATCCGAATTGGTTGTGGAGACAATGTTGAACCCCAATTCAAGTGAATAGGATAAACATTGTAATAGCCCCTAGTCACTTAATGAGGTGACGTCTCGGAGTGACTAGATTGTAAGACGATTGATGGTAGGTTCAGCAGCATAAGGTCATAAGGATGACTAGTCGTTTATATAGGCAGACTGTGGGACAATTTGTCGGGCAGTGACATTTATAGTGTCCCGTAGATCTATTACAGACGCCTGGTCGTGGCAGGGACTTCTATGATATTCCTATGAGTCGATTCTTTAAACTGGAGACTATTATCTGAGCAAATGCATTTTTCGAGTGACTTTGGTTTTTGTCCGAGGTCGTGCCGTGAAAGGAGGCCAAAGGGCATCTACTGGGTCATGGTGATCTGTATTGCTCAAAAGGATAGATAAGGCAGATAGGAATTGTCCACCCACGTTAGGTTTAAATATATCTAGGCCACTCGAGGAGTTGTGACAGAGAAATGCGTGGCCACGCTCGGAAATAATCTATGGTAGATTTTTCTGGTCCTGCAGTCACACTCCCGATCAAGAAAACCACTCACGATATGTTCATGTGCAAGTTCGACCTGAAAGACATCTAGCATTAAGTGGGAGATTGTTTTTAAAACGGATAAGAGAATCGGTAAAACACCCTTGTATAGTACAAGCAGGATATTGTTGGGATAAGGAGTTATCCACAATTGTGTGTTATTGTCATCGCACAACTTGTCTCGGACAAGTGGGAGATTTTTGGAGTTTTTGTCCTCCACAATAGTGCGTGATAAAATTATTAAATCTCATTAAGGAATATGCATGGGATATTCATTGGCAATACTAGTCAGCTGATCAACGTATATCGGTAACGGTTGGCCAGCTAGGGTTTGACGTTACTGTCGTGAGACGGCGGTATTCAGCTGATCCCTTTCAGTCACAGCTAAAGGAACGAGCCCCAACACGAAAGCTAATTAATTGTATGAGATACAATTTAAATTAGTCCCTTGAATAATTGACTAAAAAGTTAGTCAATTAAAATGATTTAGATAGATATCGAGTTGTGAACTCGAGGCGCGGAAATTATTATTTAATTATGCGATAATTGAATAATAAATTATTTGAGACGGGAATTAATGATTAAACGGTTAATGGTTAAATTAGTACTAATTGACTAATGTGATTAGTGTTGGTACGTAAAATATATGTGTAGATGTACACATATATATACACAGTGTTTTAGACGATATTAATTGGGAATCATTAAAACATAAATCGATGTTTAAATAAAATTTACACGTATTTGTGAGACAAATATAAGAACCAAAATGGACCCGTAAATAGGTCACTTTGGACCGTGTAAGTGCATGTGGTAGTGTATGTATGTTGCTTTAAACACCATCATTTCTCTTACACATTTAACTTCCCCATATTTACTTTTGTTCTAACCAATTCACATGGGCATTGGGTGGAATAAAATAAGAAAGAAAATCACTCCTTGTTCCCTCCTCCAACCGTCCTCCTCTATGACACACCACATTGGTGTTGTTCATTTTTACTCACTTGTTTTTGCATGGGGAAAAATAGTTCTTCTCTCTAAAAATCAAAAGAAAATTATTAAGAGTTAATAATTCAAAACAAAAATTACTAAGAGTGTTAGTAATAGATTTGTATATTTTCAAGGGTCATCTTACATAATATCTAGTTTATATTAGTAAGATTTTGGGGTAAGTTCTTGGGTGCTTCAGAAAGGAGGTGTTCTATCTTGGACACTTGAAGATGGAGGATCTTGCCATTTATTTTAAGCTCAAGAACAACTAAGATGGTGATCTTTGTTGTGCCCAATATTACCTTTCTCAATGTAAGGAAAATTATTTTCCCATCTTCTTTTATTTAAAATAGCTTAAATATTACATGCATATTACATAGATCCAATGATTTCTAAAATAAAGATTTTGACAACCTAATTAGAGAGGTCTAATTTTGGGGTTATGGTCCTTCAGTGACGGTGTTAACCGAACTTTGACCCGCGTTCAACATAATGGCGTGACGCCGTTGAACGAGCCTCGAGGTGAGACGACTCACCAGTAAAGACCCATAAGTACGTTTGCTTCGACTCAATAGACACAAGGCGAAATTGGAATGGTGGACTGAAATTTTCGAAAATAGAAATTTTCAAAAAGATTCGTTTGTCGTTTTATGGACGACTTCCGAAGAGTAGGAATCTTCAAAATGTCAACCAGTTGAAAACTTGTCTTAGATTTTTTTTCAAAAGACGGTTTGAGTTCGAGTTACGGCGACTCTGAAAAAAATGTGCTGTTTTTGAAGATGGCCTTGAAATCCAAAATCGTGTGTTTTGAAAATCGGATTTTGAAAGGTTTGAAAAGGTTGTGGTCTCGGGAACGGTGTATGGTCCTCGGGATTTGAAAAGCCTCGAAAAAAGGTGTGTGTCATTTTTGGGTTTTGAAAGAGCCATCGTGTCGGCGCGAGATGGGTTAAAATCCGTGTCTTGACGCGGCGATTATAACGGCGTAAAAAGGTATTTTTGAAATGGTTGTTAAAAATCGGGTTTGAAAATCGTCATTTACGACAGCCTAAAAAGGCGTGATTTTTGAAATGGTTGTAGAAAACCGGGTTTGAAAATCATCATTACGACGGCCTAAATGGGCGTGGTTTTTGAAATGGTTGTAGAAAACCGGGTTTGAAAATCGTCATTACGACGGGCTAAAAAGGCGTGCAACGGTCGGCGAAAGGACCGAGGTTTGAAATGGTCATTATAACGGCGCAAAAGGGTGTTTTTTGAATGTTTGAAATGACACGGAAGGACTTATGATCATATAACACATAAGCACTCGCGGTTCATTATATTATGCATAATGCTCACACGGGTTTTGGCTTAAAAGGGTGGGTTACACAACAAGCGATCAAACCCCGATTTTCAAGAGGGACACCAATCCAAACAAAATGCATATGGAGGGTACCCTAGCCTCATGCACGAAGGAAATGAAAGCTCTTTGACTAAACAAAAATGTGTAACGTCAACGATATGCTTGACGCAATCGGGATTCAAAACGCGGGGATGAGAAAACTCACGCCGACGGGAAGAGCCAATTGATCAAAAAGTTTAGGTTGTGGGCCCGGACAAGGAACCCGACTTATGACCATAATATCAATTAATGCATTTCAACCAAGACCTCGTTCAAGTCTTACCATCTTGGGATCACAAAGACACAAGTGTCCTAGTTTTCCCCAGCGGAGTCGCCAATCTGTGGACATAGGCCGACCTATTCGCCAAGTCGATCTGTTGGACTGTAGCGGTCTTTTGAAAGCCACGCTCGATGGTGTAAAAATACTTTCGACCGGATCGTTTTAGATCGGTCGGTTTTGTCTCGGCAAGTGTCTCGAAATAATGCAAGAGATGTTCGGAGTCGCCACCAAGCATTTGTGGGATTCTTGGAACTCGTTCGAATCCACTTTATACCTAGGCCAATCAAGGAAAAAAAGCGGTGTTTGAGATAGGTACTAAATATAAGGAGTCGTCCCTCTTTAGCAACCTATCTCTAGAATGACTCTCGTACGCCCTGGATAAGGTGTTCCACTATCCAAAGTTTCTGAGTAAGAGATGAAGGTACGTATTGGGAAGCCCTTTGATCGGACACCCAATCCCGCCCGCGATAGCGGCCTCTATTGATCGATCTTGGTTGGTTAAATGCAAAAGTTGATAAAACGGATAAATGCATTAATGCGCATCCACAAGTTTAAACCTAAAATGTGAGCTTTCTATGTCGGTTGTTTATCCAAATATCAAGTAATTGATGTCAAGCTGCATTTAGTGTCGATTTGCATGCAAGACGGAAATTAAACATCCATTTACCGAGTTAGGTTTATGATGCATAACGTGATCCATTTGTTTTAGAAAGACGTTTTGCAAATACAAAGTAAAAGGGGAGTCTTGCCATCTGATCCGTCCTGTATTTAGGTTAACCGAAGTCGGGATAATCCTAGATGGTTTTAGGTCCGGTGTCCGTTTTTACTCTAGTTAGTGTCATTGCGACCTCGTCGTCGTGCATAAAAACCGTTTTAGTAATGTAAAGAGTGTTTTGTTTAGTTTAGTGATGATGTAGTTGGTTTATATGGTCTGTCAAGGTATTTAATGCACATCACAGTACCAAACAATGTGTAAGACTTGTATTTTCGATCGGTAGGTCGAACACACGGGTCGGTTTGTGATTAATAAGTCGAGTCTAGAATTTTAAAGGAGAAATGAGGGGGCGGACACTCGCGTACCTTCAAATGGTGGCATTTGAGGGGTATTTATAGAAGACTGAGTGGTTGTGTGCATTTTGAGTGACGTAGCCGCATGGGCTTCTCGAAGAGGTGCGAGCCGTTTCGCGGGTCTTCGAGCTGTCTTCTCACTATCACGAAATTGAAATCATGATTTGTTCTATCCTGGATTTTGGATGACATGATTGTAGTACTTGATAATTTAAGTATACCGGGTATACTTAACATGGAAGCTTTGTGATGTTTGTTTTTGTGGTTGACTCGGTTTGACTCGTTGTTGGAGTCGGGATTTGAATTTTTGAGTCGGTTTTAGGTCCGGTGTCCGTTTTGACTCTAGTTACTGTCATTGCGACCACGTCGTCGGGCATAAAATACTCCAGGTACTTTTGAAATTTTTTTGAAATGTTTTCTTTTCGAAATCGTTTTGAGTTTTCCGACGTATAATTATACAAAACTGTCGATTAAACGCTGCGATTCCTAAGCATGTTGTAGTCCGATAATTATCGGGTGTTTGTTGGGGATTCAATAGATACTGGGTATCTACATTGCATAATGTCTTAGGGGCTAAGCCAGCCATAAAAAACATGCAAGATTTTGTAAAGAAACATTGGAGTCATGTCTCTGCTCCAACTGTTCGATACTATAAAAAAGGATGGTTTAGTTTTTTATTTTCTTCTATGGAGGACATGAATACTGTCTTGAAGGATGACCCCTAGACTCTAGGATAAAACTCTCTTATTCTAAAGCAGTGGCATCTCTCATTCTCTCAGAAAATGGAGAAGGTATCTAGGGTCCCTATCTGGATACGTTTCCCTGACCCTGATCCTTTTCTGTGGACTGAATATATTCTGAGTAGGATGGCTAGTAAACTAGGTAAGCCTCTGCTTGCTGATAATTATACCACCATGAAGACCAAGGTCTCTTTTGCCAAGGTTCTTGTTAAAGTGGATATAGATTCAGACTTGCCAAATCAGTTGTTATCAAAACCCCATTTCAAGATCACTCAGTTAAAAGAATTCATTATGAATGGTTGCCTTATCATTGCAAAGGATGTGGGAAGTTAGGGCATGAGGAGAAAAACTGTAAAAAGAGCAGGGTTCATGAGAAATAAACTATTGTTCAGGCTCCCACTTTCATTGCTCCTAAGAGGAAAAAGAACCAAGTGTTCAGGCCTCTTCCTATTTTTTCTGCCCTTGATATCCCCTTGAAACATCTAGGAGAGATCCAGGATGCAAAGGGAGAGGTGGTACCTCAGAGGGAGTTAAAAACTAGTCTACTGTCTTGCAAAGGGGACTTAGCCCAGAATGCAATATGCTAGGCTTAGCTCTTTACATGCAACAGTTGAGGAGTTTTTATCTTCCCATATAAAGCATTGTGGACCCCTTGTGCTAGGTCATCTTCAAAAATTTCAGGGATGTGTTCCTACTGAGTAGCAGAACACCCTGAATTCTCTTCTAAATTCAGAAAGCTATGGGTTAGGTGGTACCTCAGATCCTGCAACCAGCTTGCTTACTCTCTCTTTAGAGGGACTCTAGACCCCATGGATTTGGGCAAAGCTCACAATGTTTCAATGTTCATCAGACTCTCACCCATAATTTTCTCTCTAATATATTTGAGGTGCTGAATAAATCCAGACTGCTTTTGGATAATAGCTATAGATCATTTAAGATAATGGAAGGTCCTGATCCCCCTGATAAGATCCATAAATGAAGATTGTTACTTAGAATATTAGAGGGTTCAATGAGCCATTAAAACAGGAGGAGGTCAAGCATTTTATACACAGTAATAACACCAATGGGAGTTCTAGAAACTAGAGTGAAGGATAAAAAAGTTAGTAAAATCATAAATATGCATTTCCGCACTTTTGAAGTAGTTACTAATCATAACTCTCATTACAATGGGAGAATTTGGTGCATATGGAATCCTAGATCTACCTCAGTAGAAGAGTTCAGTTTTAATGCTCAGTACATTCATTGTAAGGTTAAGCATTATGCAATTGGAAATGTTATGTGGGTATCTCTAGTATATGGTTTTAATAGTGGAGCAGCAAGGCAAGAGCTTTGGTTTCATCTGAGACAGGTATCTGCTGAAAAAAAAATGTTCTCACTCTTAGAGATTTTAATGTTGTAAGAAACATAGGTGAAAGAATTAGTCCTCACCCCCCATATAAGGAGGATATTATGGATTTCAATGAATGCATGATGGACTATGGGTTAGAGGATGTGAGCAGTACAGGCTGTTTGTTTATTTGGTGAAATAAACAGGAGGTTGGAACTAGAATGTGGTCTAAGCTTGATAGAGCTTTAGTGAATTACTCTTGGTTGCAGAGCTATCCTAACACTGCTGCTAGATGCCCTCCTGCTGGAGTTTCTGATCATTCTCCTATCATTATTACTGTCTTTTAAGCCTCGGGATAAGAAAGACATTCAACTTTTTAAACTGCTGGGTAAATGATCCTGCCTACAAGGGCATTATTGAGAAGAGGTGGAAGGGCTCTTATCATGGCTCCCCCATGTATATTCTCTTTAGCAAGCTTAAGGCTATAAAACAGGATCTCATAAAACTCCATAAGACTAATTTCTCTAACATTAGTCAAAGAGTTAAAGAAGCAAGGGCAAATCATACTACTTGTCAAGCAGCTCTACAGAATAACCCCCTCTCTAAGTCTTTACTGTTGGACATCTTTATCTCATTATTTAACATATTCATATATGTTTCAAATTTATTTGGTCATAAAATAAATTCTAGATCTTATGCATGCAAACTAAAAAGGTAAGAGAAGAAATCATTTTCTCACCATAATAATTTCGGTCATATTGGGCACCAACAAGATCTCCTTCTTGTTAGTTCTTGAGCTTTCCATTAATGGATGAACATACATGACCTCAAAATAGAAGCCCTCCAATTAGTTGCACCCAAGACTATCCCTCAAAACTACAAACTAATATGTACTAGATATTTATCTTGTGGTATACCTTAAAATTGATTACCAATACTCATATATTACATTGATAATTTTAGTAATCATACATGAACAATTTGGATTAAAATCTCATCTTTTTTATGAAGATAAAAGAGAGAGAAGAGAGGAAAAATATACATGAACCTTTTTGCATGTAATATTGGTATGAATGAATGAGAAATATTAAGAGAATAAAATTCTCTATATTATTGTCACAAAACCGGTTGGAGGGACTATCAAAGACCAATGCGTGGTGTTTTCTTTTTACTTTTGTTCTTATTAAGTAATGTGTGTAAGACTACCCTAAATAGTAGGTAATCATGGTGTTTTATTTATCCATTAAACAAAACACCCACTCACCCATACATCCTCCAATATTTCGGTTTCTATAGTGTAACATGGAGTCCATTTTATTTTTGTCAATTTTACATTTGTATGTCATGTGACATGTGACATGTCTTATGTCATGTTTTAATTTAAAATGCATATTTAACAAATTAAATATCATTTACAAATTAAATAAATCATATTTAAGAAATTGACTAGTAATATAAAATTAATTTCTCATAAAATGGTCATTTAATTACTAGTTAGTATAATTCACAATATCTTGTAATTATAACTAACTTATCATTCTCATCTCGCATGTTTCGCAAACACCGATTAATTTTAGTAATATAACTTCTTAAATTACTAAATGAAATCTCATTTAATCACATTATAATAAGATGTCATTTTTTTTCCTCTCTTATGATAATAAATTGTTCAATTTTAAGGAATTAATTAATCTGTATCGGTATACAATTAATTAACCTTTTCAATTAAGGGAATCGTCCTTTAGGTGTGACCTCAAGGGATCAACTGATCACCACCGTCGCACGATAGTAATGTCAAACTCTAGCCAGCCAATCATTACCGATATGTGTGGACCAGTTGACTATATATATGTAATGTATCATCCCTTTCGTATTCTTGGTATGAGATTTAATAATGATATTTAAATCATGTGATCGCACTATTGTTGAGGACACATTTCCCAACAATCTCCCACTTGTCCTCGACAAGTGTGCGTCACCAATTCTCTTGTCCTATTACTATCTCCCACTCAATGCAAGGTGTCTTTCGGGTCGTACTTGCAAGTGATCATATCGAGAGTAGTTTCCTCGATCTGGAGAATAACTGATAACCGGATTTTATCAACCATGGATACATTCCGAGCGTGGCCACGCATTTCCAGTTCATTACTCCTCGAGTGGCCCTGAGATATTGTTTTAACCCTGACAAGGGGGTGGACAATTCCTATCGCACTTATTCCCTTCGACTAGCCACAGCCATCATAACCCAAAATATGCCCATTTGACCCCATTTACGAAGGTCGTAGTAACACAAATCAAAGTTAATCTGAAACTGTGCCATCTTAGGTGAACAGTCTTTAGTCTAAGAATCGACTCATTAGAATACTATAGTAGCTCTCGCCACGACCAGGCTTTATAAATTTGCCAGAACTCTATAAGCGGTCACTGCCCGACAAAGTGTTCCCAACAGTCTGCCTATGTGATCGACTAGTCATCTCACATGACTCTATGGCACTTGAACTTGCCATCAATCGCATCACACTCTAGTCACTTCGAGACGTCACCTCATATAAGTGACTATGGGCAAATAAAATGCTAATCCGTGTTCACTTTAACGGGGTTCAATTGTCTTTACAACCCGTTTGGATGTAACAAAGTATAATAAAAGAGTTTTAAAGTAAAACTCGAACGACAAATGCGATTATCACATATTAATAGTCAATGCCTGATTACTATTTCATGTTCTATAATCTAATTTGATCTTGTACGTAGTTGTTCATTTCAATTCAATTGAAATGACATGACTCATCATGTTTAGCCTTTGAGAAGGCTTTGGTTAGTAGGTTTTATCAATTTCTTGTACCTTACTCAACCTCACTACATACTCGTTTTCCTTTGTAATGTATACATTTGCATTACAAAACTTTCTGAGTACGTGTCGAGATCCAATCAAGACATAGGCCCTCTAGCCTAAGAATAGCTCCCACTGTTTTCACAGTGTGCGAGACTCATCCTTCTTCCACATCTCATGATCGCAAGTGTACTCAATTTCCGTTATAAATATCTCTTATTGTTCTTTATTGCCTAGAACGATTCTAGAAAATCTACTTCTTAATTAACATTGCCACAATGGTATCTTAACCATCCTAATGTGTTTTGATTATGGTTTTGTCGGAAACCATGCGCAATCTCAATTGTCAATTGTCACTTGTGTAACACCCTTACACAATATTGTATCATAAACACTTTGCATCATAGCCTTAATGCTTCTGCAAGCACTTAAGGGTAATCTTTATGGCTTACTTGGTAAAGATTACTTAAATTCGATTTTTAAAACAATTCATCATACTCAAAGTATATGAAGTGTTGCACATCATTTCTTTTTAATTGATTCGGCAGCGGAAGCAAATGAAATCAATCAAATATGTTCAATTTAATTAAACTAGTCATGAATCTTATCAACATAAGACTTCTTACTGACGCTAATATCATGTGGATTTATCTTCATAAATCCGGATATTCAAGATGTATTATAATACTCCAAAAGTCTTAAATCATTCTCAATGATCAATATGTCATCCACATATCGGACTAATTAAAAATTCCGTAACTCCCACTAAACTCCATGTATAAACACAACTTCTCGACTTATCGGGAAATGTTTTACCACATGATCAAAATGTTGATTTCCAACTCATTGATGTCCTACTTAAGATCCTCTCTTAAGTTTCACATTATCTTAGGATTGCAAGAATCTATAAAACTCATGACATGTATTGAATACATTCCTTCTATTGAAGAAGTGGGTTTTAGATTCACTTGCTGTATGCATATCCTTATAATGAAACACAATCCCTGAGAAGATCCAAATAGACTTAATCATTTCAATTAGTGAAAAACCCTTTGCAACCAATCTTGCTTTGAAATATCTCTTTATTAGTGCAAAAACCCTTTGTCACTAATCAAGCCCTTTCGTTTCAGATTTTCATGGCTCTAAGCCTTGTATTGAGTTGTGACTTAAACACTCTTATGTAAGTCATATGTTCATTACTTCCTAGAAGTAATCAACTTGAATCAAACAATTTCTTTTGTAAGTTATAAGCTCTTTACTTTCTTAAAAGTAGCACGAATTCATCATTTTTAACAAGTGACGAATTTAACCTCCTAGGTTTTGAAGAAATAATGTCTTACACAAAACGTCTCATGTAGCCAAGAAAGGCCAGTTTCTTGCGACATAACATTCTTTGTGGCTCTTGAATAATTTCTCCCACTCTGTCTTCTAGAAATAAACTTGTATTTTTAGAAAGACAGCTTCCGCAAACCCGTCGTGCTCGTGATAATTGCAAGGGAAAAATGAGCATTTGTTTCTTGTGAAAACTTACAACCATGGTACCCTTACCATTTCATATCTCATATGATTCGATTTAGTGGAAAAATAATCTAGACAAAATGATAAAATCCCCAAAAGGATCAAGTAACTCAAAGTAACTTGATCGAAGTCCAAACCATATCGAATAGCGTTTGATTTCTTATCCATCCACACATTATTTCATAATGCGTGCTAAGAGAGATTAACTTGTGATACTATATCACATTTCCTTTGGCTTATATCAAAGTCTTCACTTTGATAATCCCATCACGACTAAATCGTGATTCCTTGAACTCTTGAACTTCTTCAAAGATTTCTCTATTTACCTTATTAAGTGAACACACTAGTGTCAACTTAAATCGTTGGTAAAAGATGATGATCAACCTATTTTGGATCGATGATTTATAACCTCGATCTCCTTTTCAACCAAAAGGCACGAGACATCTTGCTTTGAATACAAGATACGCATATACCATTAACAATCTAATGGTTTCAAGAGTACTCGATAACTCTTTGCGTTCATCATTCCAAAATTTAAGGTTTAATCTTGGGTTACCAATTTGAGTCTTTCATCATCTACATGATATATCATTCTAGTTTGGTTTAGAATATAATCACCTTGATAATGGGCTAGCCATACATCAAATCTTGGTGTATAGGGTCACAAAAGTGAAAACCTCTTTTGTATCTCAACAAGTTTATATTCTTATTTAGAGTTTATGCACTTAATAGTCACAATTAAGTACAACTTTAAATCCAAAAACTGGATTGAGTACACAATTACTCTATCTCTCGACATTATTGTTGCTAGTCGTCATATTCTAATCATCTTATGTGTCGAATACAATGATTAAAACCTCCACTGGTTTCTAATATTGACGAAGTGGTACTAGCAAAATTTATGTTTAATCAAATAAACATTTAAAGAAGAAGGTCCCATTAGATGTCCCACAACTAACTTGTTGATTCTTCAATAATTTGGGGTAGTTTCCTTTCTTGTGTCCAACATTTAAGACAATGGAAACTTTATTGGTCGGGATTGATAGGTTTAGTATCGTCATTTCTCAATGACTTTACTTTTAACATTACCTTGTATCAATTCCATTATTATCTTTACTTCTTGAACCTCGTCCTCATCTTAACGGTTTAAGAGAATGCTCCCACTCATTTCAATGAGTCTTTGCTTTGAGAAGCAAAATTGAATTCATGAAGATTACTCTTCATTTGTTCGTTTTAGTCTTAAAACTTTCATTGAAGTGGTTGCGTTATTTTGGTCAATTACGAATTCTGAAAATCTAATCACCAAAACAATTTATCGCTTCAAGGTACTTAATTCAATTAAGTATAAGAAACATAATCCATTGTAAGTAGAAGTGTTAGTCAAGAATCAAAAACCTGTTTGATAATGAATAACTTTAATTTATACTCTTTACAAGAGATCCTTAGCAATGGTTCGTTTGAGGTTTTAGAAGCAAATTCAAATTTGTCTTTAGTTACGATGTTTTAATGGAGATTTGTATCAAAATCGAAATGATATCGTATATGAATTGTGGTAAAGAAATAGAACAATATAAAACGGAATAGTGGAAAACTTAACATTTATCGTTTTATTAATACTTGTAAATAACAAGTAAAGCATTTACATAGTGACCTCTACCCAACTATGATAAATGATTCCGAGATCCAAATTCATATTAACTTGGGCACGGGATAGCCGATGGAACCCTTATCAATATAACTCGGTGGACTAACTCTTTAATCGATTCTACTTTTAGAACTCTCGGTCGATAAAATTACTCTAATATTTATCTACAGCCCGGAACACATGCGGCTACGGTCGCGAATACTTCCGTTGAGCTCAATCCAAATTTCGAATAAATGTGTCCATGATCCAAATCCACATCAACTTGGGCACGGGATAGCCGATGAAACCCTCATCAACACGAATTCGGTGGATAGACATTTATCACCCACTTCCCCTACGTAACAAGATTTGTACCCCGGGATGGACGAGTGCACTCCCTCATGAAATAGGTTTTCATGGTTTCTACTTTTTGGTAAGGCTATGTCTCAATTGTTTAATTTTAGCGAGAGGTCATGTCAATTTATTATCTATCACGTTTTAAGTGAACTAAAGCGGTGAACTACGATAATTCTAATTGACACGGTCGATAAACTCGATTATATGATAATGCATGTTTTAGTTATGGCGATTTAGCGATGCATGCAACATATAAATAAAATGCAAAGCATAAAAATAAATCCTAGTATGGCCTTTCCTAAAATAGAAAAACTATTTAACTATTACATATTCGGAAACCAACTCCATTGGTCCCTTGAACTTCGGTTGTGGCACGCCTCTCGAGGTAACACCGTCTTTATGTATCGCCATTCTTGAAGAAATCCGTCTTTGGGAACTCCGGAATGAATAAAATTACATAATAAATTACATAATTTCCTATTATACATTTGTAACTAAAATAAAATAAATCTATTAAATTACAAAACGGTGATACGAGATCACAATAAAATTACAACCGAATCGATATTCCTATACATTTCGGGAAATACCAATTAAAATCTAAGGCCATACTAAGTAAAATTACATAATTCAAAAATTACATAAATTAAAATTATGACAATCATAAAGAAAATGCATCATTATAATATGTATGAACATGCCCAATTTTATGCTAAATCGCCTTTAAGGAGCCAATATCGTATATTAATCGGTTTTTACGGATTTGCGTGATTCAACCTTTTAAAATCACAAAAATTACATAAATTCATATTTATGCACAAGTTAATTACCCTAACCTCTTAGGACTAAAAATTAGTCTTCACTAATTACTTGACTATAATTAACTCATATTTCTAAAATTGTTCATTAATGGACCAAAATTTCAAAAATAAGCTATAAACTTCAAATAAATCACAAAATTTCAAATAAATTCAAAATTTTAAATTTAAACTCATGAACATTCTGGAAAAATACCATGACACTCATAATGTTCAAAATCTTAGGTTAAAATTTCGAAGTTTTTCCGGAAAAACAATGTTGCGGTTTATCAGTTTTTAATAAAATAATCATAAAAACATGGGAAAAATTATATTCATTAACTTTTCAATTTTAGATCTGAAAAATATAATAAAATGCAACATATAACGTTTTTCCTTAGTCATAGATTATGTTTTATTAATTTTTCACTAATAATGTCACTATTTATGCTATTTTTCTTCAAAAATCCATAAATCATGCAAAAAGACTTCATTATAGCCCATTATTTTACACACATCTTGTAAAATTGCATGTGACAACATACTAAATTTCTATGACCATATTCGAAATTTATCTCATATTAACCTATTTTTCACCTAAATCCGAATTTAATAATGAAAAATCCATTTTTCGAGCATAAGAACTCATAAAATTATGAAAATTTCCAGATCATCTAAAACAAATATAAGTGAAAACATATCCAAAAACCACTCGAACATTCGAAGTTTAGCTAATTTTCGTCCAAAAATGACATTTTTATCATAAAAATCACATTTTAATGCCAATATTATATAAAATGAACAATAAAATCCATAAATTAACCAAAATATCCTAAAACATTTTAGGACCAGAAATTTTAACATGCATGAATTAATTTCGTGATATATCATAATAACACAAATTTTACAATTTTTATATGTTAATCGTATAACTCGGAAAAACTTAACCGATTTGCATGCAAACAACCTTGTGCTCTTGATACCGCTTGTTGGAAATCTTTATCTCATTATTTAACATATTCATATATGTTTCAAATTTATTTGGTCATAAAATAAATTCTAGATCTTATGCATGCAAACAAAAAAGGTAAGAGAAGAAATCATTTTCTCACCATAATAATTTCGGTCATATTGGGCACCAACAAGATATCCTTCTTGTTAGTTCTTGAGCTTTCCATTAATGGATGAACATACATGACCTCAAAATAGAAGCCCTCCAATTAGTTGCACCCAAGACTATCCCTCAAAACCACAAACTAATATGTACTAGATATTTATCTTGTGGTATACCTTAAAATTGATTACCAATACTCATATATTACATTGATAATTTTAGTAATCATACATGAACAATTTGGATTAAAATCTCATCTTTTTGATGAAGATAAAAGAGAGAGAAGAGAGGAAAAATATACATGAACCCTTTTGCATGTAATATTGGTATGAATGAATGAGAAATATTAAGAGAATAAAATTCTCTATATTATTGTCACAAAACCGGTTGGAGGGACTATCAAAGACCAATGCATGGTGTTTTCTTTTTACTTTTGTTCTTATTAAGTAATGTGTGTAAGACTACCCTACATAGTTGGTAATCACGGTGTTTTATTTATCAATTAAACAAAACACCCACTCACCCATACATCCTCCAATATTTCGGTTTCTATAGTGTAACATGGAGTCCATTTTATTTTTGTCAATTGTACATTTGTATGTCATGTGACGTGTGACATGTCTTATGTCATGTTTTAATTTAAAATGCATATTTAACAAATTAAATATCATTTACAAATTAAATAAATCATATTTAACAAATTGACTAGTAATATAAAATTACTTTCTCATAAAATGGTCATTTAATTACTAGTTAGTATAATTCACAATATCTTGTAATTATAACTAACTTATCATTCTCATCTCGCATGTTTCGCAAACACCGATTAATTTTAGTAATATAACTTCTTA